>NW_023994903.1:0-30000 GCF_015586225.1 Lucilia sericata | reverse complement strand
TGGTCAAAAATGTGATTTTTTTTCTTCAGCAAGATTTTGTGTTTTGTGTTTGTGTAAAAAGACATAAAACGTTTTCAATAAAAATTAATTGAAAACATTTTGATTAATCAGATTAAATGAAATGCTGTTGTTGTAATTTAAGATGCAAAAAAGAAAAACAAAACAACAACACAAATTTAAGTTATTGTGGCAAAGTTTTTATTGTTGTTGTTATTGGTGTTGCAGTTGTGTTTCTTTATAAGGACAACAAATACATAGGTGGTTAATGTTGCAATCAACAAATGTTGTTTAGTTGACAGCTAGTTGGTTGTTGTGGCTATTGCTTTTATTAAACATGTTGTTGTTGTTTTAGTTGTTGGTAGTTAAACAGATCGTATCCGTGTTGAATTGTCGCTACAAATTGTCATGATTGTTGTTGACTGTTGACTACACAAACTCGCACAAACAAACACACACACACATATTGAAATAAACAAATTAGATTTTAAACATTTACAACTATAAAATGAAACAAGAAAAAAAAATAAGAAGTTTTTAACTTTAAATATTGTTGTTGTTGTTATTGTTTTTGCTGCACTTTTTTTGGTAGTTAGTTGACAGTAAGTTAAGTTTGAAGTTTAAAACACAAATCGCTCCCGGCCGTCAGCCATGCCATTCAGTAAAAAAAAAACAATCCAACCAGCCGGCCCGCCACCTAACCACCACCACATAAGTCGTTTAAGTCAAAGTTAAATGTTGCTACAACACCAAAAAAATCTTACAAACGACCGACAACGACCTCATCATCACGACTTTTGTTTTTTATATTTAAAATTCTGTTGTTTGATTGTCTCTTTGACTGTTTGTCTGTTTCGCTCGTCTGTCTGGCCATCTATATGTGAGTAAACTAACTTTTGTTGTTTTGAGCTCCTTTTTTTCTGCTTTTGACATAGCGGTGGTTTCGGGGAGATTTTGTTTTGTTGTTAAATATGCCCTACATCAATGAAGGGTCCAATCCATTAGGTATTGAAAAATCTATACAGTTCAAAGTATAATTTATTTTCCTTTATCACTCAAACTTTCATAATCAAGATCATCTCTGTCAGAAGATGATCTTGATTTTGGGAAATTTATAAATTTAAAAAAATTTTTCATAGTTAATTGTTCTATATCCAAGACTCTAGATCAGTTTATACTCAATACTATAGATCAGACCATATTCAATATAATTGAGCAGTCCATAGCCAAGACTATAGATCAGTCTACAGTCAATATAAGTCTATAGTCAAGCCTATAGAGCAGTCAATACTTAAGAATCTAGCTCAGACCATAGTCAACTCTACAGGCTAGTCAATAGCCATGACCATAGATCAGTCTATAGTTAAGACCAGTCCTTAGACCAGACTATAGATCAGGCTACAGCCAACACTATAGACCAGTCTAGTTTAGTTCTAGACTAACAATTGTTCTATAGCCAATACTATAGATCAGTCTATAGTCAATACTATAGATCAGTCCATAGTCAATATTATAGACCAGTCTAGTTCAGTTCTAACTTAGTTCTAGTACAGTCCCAGTTCAGTTCTAGTTCAGTTCAGTTCTAGTTCTAGTTCAGTTCTAGTTCTAGTTCAGTTCAGTTCAGTTCTAGTTCAGTTCAGTTCTAGTTCAGTTCTAGTTCAGTTCTAGTTCAGTTCTAGTTCAGTTCTAGTTCAGTTCTAGTTCAGTTCTAGTTCAGTTCTAGTTCAGTTCTAGTTCAGTTCAGTTCTAGTTCTAGTTCAGTTCAGTTCTAGTTCAGTTCTAGTTCAGTTCTAATTCAGTTCTAGTTCAGTTCTAGTTCAGTTCTAGTTCAGTTCTAGTTCAGTTCTAGTTCAGTTCTAGTTCAGTTCTAGTTCAGTTCTAGTTCAGTTCTAGTTCAGTTCTAGTTCAGTTCTAGTTCAGTTCTAGTTCAGTTCTAGTTCAGTTCTAGTTCAGTTCTAGTTCAGTTCTAGTTCAGTTCTAGTTCAGTTCTAGTTCAGTTCTAGTTCAGTTCTAGTTCAGTTCTAGTTCAGTTCTAGTTCAGTTCTACTTCAGTTCTAGTTCAGTTCTAGTTCAGTTCTAGTTCAGTTCTAGTACAGTTCTAGTACAGTTCTAGTTCAGTTCTAGTTCAGTTCTAGTTCAGTTCTAGTTCAGTTCTAGTTCAGTTCTAGTTCAGTTCTAGTTCAGTTCTAGTTCAGTTCTAGTTCAGTTCTAGTTCAGTTCTAGTTCAGTTCTAGTTCAGTTCTAGTTCAGTTCTAGTTCAGTTCTAGTTCAGTTCTAGTTCAGTTCTAGTTCAGTTCTAGTTCAGTTCTAGTTCAGTTCTAGTTCAGTTCTAGTTCAGTTCTAGTTCAGTTCTAGTTCAGTTCTAGTTCAGTTCTAGTTCAGTTCTAGTTCAGTTCTAGTTCAGTTCTAGTTCAGTTCTAGTTCAGTTCTAGTTCAGTTCTAGTTCAGTTCTAGTTCAGTTCTAGTTCAGTTCTAGTTCAGTTCTAGTTCAGTTCTAGTTCAGTTCTAGTTCAGTTCTAGTTCAGTTCTAGTTCAGTTCTAGTTCAGTTCTAGTTCAGTTCTAGTTCAGTTCTAGTTCAGTTCTAGTTCAGTTCTAGTTCAGTTCTAGTTCAGTTCTAGTTCAGTTCTCGTTCAGTTCTAGTTCAGTTCTAGTTCAGTTCTAGTTCAGTTCTAGTTCAGTTCTAGTTCAGTTCTAGTTCAGTTCTAGTTCAGTTCTAGTTCAGTTCTAGTTCAGTTCTAGTTCAGTTCTAGTTCAGTTCTAGTTCAGTTCTAGTTCAGTTCTAGTCAGTTCTAGTTCAGTTCTAGTTCAGTTCTAGTTCAGTTCTAGTTCAGTTCTAGTTCAGTTCTAGTTCAGTTCTAGTTCAGTTCTAGTTCAGTTCTAGTTTCAGTTCTAGTTCAGTTCTAGTTCAGTTCTAGTTCCAGTTCTAGTTCAGTTCTAGTCAGTTCTAGTTCAGTTCTAGTTCAGTTCTAGTTTCATATCTAGTTCAGTTTCTAGTTTCAGTTCTAGTTCAGATTCTAGTTTCAGTTCTATTTTTTCAGTTCTAGTTCAGTTCTAGGTTTCAGTCTAGTTCAGGTTCAGTTTCTAGGTTCTACGTCTAGTTCAAGTTCTAGTTCAGTTCTAGTTCAGTTCTAGTTCAGTTCTAAGTTCAGTTCTAGTTCAGGTTCTAAGTTCAGTTCTCGGTTTCAGTTCTAGTTCAGTTCTAGTTACAGTTCTAGTTCAGTTGCTAGGTCACGTTCTAGTTCAGTTCTAGGTTCTAGTCTCGTTCAGTTCTAGTTCTAGTTCAGTTCTAGTTCAGTTCTAGTTCCGTTCTAGTTCAGTTCTAGTCAGTTCTAGTTCGTTTTAGTTCAGTTTTTAGTTCAGTTTTCGTTCAGTTTCTAGTTAAGTCTAGTCCCTTTTTCTTCTAGAGGTTTAATATTTAAGGTCGACCTTGTCTGTCCATTTTTTATATGAAGTACAACTTTTATAATGTTTAAAGTTTTTTACTGCAGTATCGTTTTCGCACAATATACCAAAGCAAAGCAGTAAAGAACAACTAAAACTTCTGCAAAAAGGGGAGCACGTGACATGTAGTCCAGTTTTTTTTTCTTATTGTTAAACGAGTTCCTCTTTTTTACATTGACAATTTCCCTGACTGCAATCAATTGAAAATTTGCAAATTTCTATAACATTTGTCTTTTGTTTTTAATGTTTTTTCGTGGTTTATTACAGTTTGAAGGTGCTACAAAAACATGCTGAAAATTGAACGTTAATTTGAAAAGGAGAAGTTATTTATTTGTTGTTGATTATTTATTAAGTTTTTTTTTTCTGGTATAATGGTTAGTATTGAATTTGTTGCATTAAATTACTGGATCGTGGTATCATGAATTTTAGGCAAAAAAGGAGAATGAAATAAAAGTAAAAGACCCTTAAGAAATTGCCATTAGTCATGTTCTGTACTTTTTAATTTAAGTATTTTGTTTTTATTCCTTTTTGTACGTTTTTATTTGTTGGTGAAACTTAATTATTTTAATTTACTTTGGGTATAGAAACTAGGGATTCGGATCGTATACGATACAGTTACGTAACTGAATAAAGAAAACTCAAAAAAACTAAAATTATCCAAAAGTTTATTAAAGACCAAGCTTCAGAAAACGGATATGATCTGTGATCATTTTGAATTAAAGTAGACCCTCTTGATCACCATAACTTAAAAAGAACAGAACATCTGACAAATATTTTAAACGATAACTAAACTACGATCTCTGATCATTCTTGTTTTTTTATATTAAAAACGCACGATCAGTGATCTCTCATACTTGTGATCAAAAAACAAACTTTTCATTGAAAAACTCTATAATTTCCCTTTAAAAAACATACGATCGTTATGGCAATCATTACAAAATTGTAAAAATGTAATTTCCACCATAAAATGTGACTCAATGGTTGGACATTGTTGATTTATAGGGACAATAAATGTTGTTGCTAAATGTATATCGGTAACCTTTTGTTGTTGATATTGTTGCTGGTGCTGTTGTTGTTAGTGTTGCATTTTTATAATCGAATTAATTACACACTTGCATAACAATAAATTACAATTACGTATGAACATGTAACGTCATTATTGGAAGAATTATATTCCTTCGTTTTGTGCAACATTTCGTTTCATTTCATACTAAATAAGTTTTTCAGTTTCAGCTCGAGTGTGTTTTTATCGTTTTTGGTGTGACAGCAACCATTAGCCAGGCGAGGCAGCCAGGCTGGCAAAGCAACCCCAGTTAGGCAGCAGGCAAGCTGGCTGGCTGCCTAGCAAAAGCTTAAAGTTGCGGTCTTGTTATCCGTGTTGTAAAATCAGTACAACCAGCAATAACAACAAATAGCAACAATATAATACTTACAGCAACAAATAGCGACAATGAGGATGATGATAATGACGACGACGACGACAACAACGATGAGTACCCGTTAACACACAGGAGTATCGGGTTTCAATAGCAACCAACCAGTAAAACATTCAGCAGTTAAAGCAGCAGCAACAACAGCAAAACTCAGCCAAACAGTTGTACATTTTAATTAACATCATTACCTTTACGACGACGACAACAACAACAAATACAACTGCAGTGGCGGTTTAATTGGTTGTTGCTGCTTTCCTTGATTATTTTCTTTTTTTTATACTTTTGTTTGTTGTTCGTTGGTCTGTGCTTCCTTCCATCTTTTATTTTCTTGCTGTGACCACGAGAATACTAAAATGTCTTAATTTGTAAACGTCATCGAGCGCACAGATGAATACTGACCGCCAAACATAAAGATTCATTTGAGAAAATAAAATACCACCACAAAGCCATCAATATCAGCAGTTAAAACACTTTGAAAATCTTGTGTGAAAAAGAAGGGGATAAACGTTTATAAACAATGATCGTAGGAACGACGATTGGGAAAAACTTCTTAATTTTGACAATCGAATGATTTGATTGATTTGGATTCCTACCGGCCACTCTGTCAAATGTGGTCGGTGAATGGGCGACATGAGAACTATTGACTCTAGAATATCCAAAATGATCTGGCTTAAAAGTAAAGAATGGCTTAAAGTTGAACGATAGAACAGTATATAGTCTGATCCATGGATTGATCTATAGTCTGATCTATGGACTGGTCTATAGAATGACCTATAGACTGATCTATAGTCTGATTTATAGACTAGTCTATAGTCTGATCTATAGACTGGTCCATAATCTGATCTATAGACTGGTCTAAAGTCTGAACTATAGACTGGTCTATAGTCTGATCTATAGACTGGTCTATAGTCTGATTTTAGTTTTAGGAAGATCTTAAAACTATAGAGTGGTCTATAGACTGTACTATTGACTTGTTTTAGTCTGATTTATTGATTGATCTATAGACTGGACCATACTTTGACCTATAGACAAATCTATAGTCTGTTCTTAGTTTTAAGGAGATCTTAAAACTAAAGACTTACCTGTAGTCTGAACTATAGAGTGGTCTATAGTCTGATGTATAGACTGATCTATAGTCTGATATATTGATTGATCTATAGTCTGATCTATAGATTGATCTAGAGTCTGATATGTATATAGATTAGTCTATACTCTAATCTTTAGACTGGTCCACACTTTGATCTATAGACTGGTCTAAAGTCTGAACTATAGACTGGTCTATAGTCTGATTTTAGTTTTAGGAAGATCTTAAAACTATAGAGTGGCCTATAGTCTGAACTATAGAGTGGTCTATAGTCTGTACTATAGACTTGTTTTAGTCAGATCTATAGACTGGTCTATACTTTGATCTATAGGCAAGTCTATAGTCTGGTCTTAGTTTTAAGGAGATCTTAAAACTAAAGACTTACCTATAGTCTGAACTATAAAATGGTCTATAGTCTGATGTATAGACTGATCTATAGTCTGATTTATTGATTGATCTATAGTCTGATCTATAGATTTATCTATAGTCTGATCTATAGATTGTTCCATACTCTAATCTATAGACTGGTCCACACTCTGAACTATAGACTGATTTACAGTCTGATCTATAGACTGGTCTATAGTCTAACTAATCTCTTATTAAGCCAAAGTTTATGCTAAATACCAACTAGAAAAGAAAAATTAAGCACAATCTCTGATTAATCATTGTTTACCCTCTAGACTACAACATGTCTGATGACAATGATGAACCCAACATTTGTGTACGAACACTATCATCGATCGTTTTGCTCGTATGCTGCAGCTTGTTGTTATTGTTCATTTAATTAATGTTGGCGGCATTTTATCGCTAATGTCTTTTTCTGTTGTTGTTCACATTATTGTATTATTGTTGGACTTCTTCTTCTTAGTTGTTGCCTGTAGTTAAGATGATGTTTTTGATAGGGTGGCAACAACTCTACTCTAAAACCAAGTAATTTCCACGTACACTTTGTCGTCATCACCAGCATCACCATTTCTACAAGTAGTTTTTAAAAAAGAGCCCCATAAACATTTATGCCGACAATATACGCCAGTCTGATGGCCAACCAGCCTTTATTTAAACTTTGGCCAATGGTGGTAATAAAAATAATAGAGAAAATAAAACAAAACAAAATGAGATTGAAGATGAAGTAAATTAAAAAGCCAAGGATTTACTGGTAATTTCAAATGAACTTGTACTTAATACTCAGTCTACTACTACTGACTGACTGTTTGCTTACTCTGGTTGCCTTCAGAAGCACACTGACAATGATGCTGATGATGAAGTCATCATCCATGTATTTGTCATAATCAGCAGTAGCATCAGTACGAAATAGTAATAACAACAAGAACATTTGAGCATTTATTTTTATGGCAGCTGTTGGTTGCTGCTGCAACTGCACTTTGGTTCCGCTTATACACAAATGTTGCTGAAACACCAGAAAATTTGTTAGTCTTTCCAAGAGTAATTGTCAGTTGTATTGTATTGTTGCTTACGATTTCTTTGACTTTGCTGGTGTTTTTATTTAAACACTTTAAAATAAATTGGCGCCTTAATTTTCATCCAAATGGGCGTCACACAGTGGTATAGGAAAAAAAAAAGAGGGAAATAATTCGGTAACTTCTAAACGGTTAATCCGATTTTAATGAAATTTGGTATGCACAAAGAGGAGGTGTTGTCGAGTTTAGGTTTTGAATTTGGACCTTATAGGCCAACCAGGGGCCCGGCGGGGGGTCATCAAATTAGGACACCTCGGCTATGTTAAATTTTTAAAACGATCCTATTTCTTCATTTGAGTTCCGATTTAAAAAAAATTTCGTATATAGAATCTCCTCATCGAGCACTATAAAAAATGTTGTCATAGCAGTAAATTATCTCTTATAGTTTAGGAGATATTCGCATTTGAAAATTAAAATTTTAAAATTTTTACCGTCCTTACTTTATTTTTTTTTGATAATAGCAGGTCCAAATATTCCCGATTTTCGCCATTTTGTTTTATTCGCTTAACAACAAGTTTATATATCAAGCAGTGAAAGAATTATGTAAAAATCATGACTGAGTCCAAAGTTATAGGCATTTTAATTTAAAAAATTAAAAAAAGGCGATTTTTTGTCATTTTTTTGGGAAAAAAGTATCTTTTTCTTTTTAAGTTATCTAAAAAGTTTCTAAGAAGATGTATATAGAATTTATACTTTTTGGAAAGCTGACTTTACATAAAGTACGATAAATGAAACAAAACCTAAAAATTTTTGATACCGAGGGGACCAGGTCCATCCAAAAAAACCCTATTTTTTATGGAAAATTAAATTTTGAGCAAAAATTCTCAAATCGCATAGTCGATATCAAATTATAGTGACCTGTTTTATATGACCCAATAAGTTCTTAATCATTTTGTAACGGGTTTCGATAACCCCGCCCCTGGTATGGATATAATAGGCAAAAAACCAAAAAATCCCATTTTTGGGATTTTTTAAAACTTTTTTGGGAATTCCGGGATTTCTAATAAGAAAATTCGAAATTTTTATTTAATTTTGGATTTTGAGTAAAAAAATCTACCTAACTGTAAAATTTCATCAAAAAATATTCATAAATAAAATTTTTATTGCAATTTGAAAAATTTGTATCTTCGCAAAAACTGAATAAAAAACATTTTTTAATTTTTTTTAAAAAAAGTATTCCGCGAATTTTTTAATTTTCAAAAATTATATACAGTTTTGAAAAATAGACAAAATTACCTTTCCATTGATATATAACATGCCTACCTAATGTTTTTTAAGTGACAAATTAATTAGGGAAAACTCAACATCTTTTAGAAAATTTACCTAGCACTATTATTTTCATCCATATATGTAACAAATTTAAGAGTTAACCTTATGGATGAAAATAATAGTGCTAGGCAAATTTTCTAAAAGATGTTGAGTTTTCCCTAATTAATTTGTCACTTAAAAAACATTAGGTAGGCATGTTATATATCAATGGAAAGGTAATTTTGTCTATTTTTCAAAACTGTATATAATTTTTGAAAATTAAAAAATTCGCGGAATACTTTTTTTAAAAAAAATTAAAAAATGTTTTTTATTCAGTTTTTGCGAAGATACAAATTTTTCAAATTGCAATAAAAATTTTATTTATGAATATTTTTTGATGAAATTTTACAGTTAGGTAGATTTTTTTACTCAAAATCCAAAATTAAATAAAAATTTCTTATTAGAAATCCCGGAATTCCCAAAAAAGTTTTAAAAAATCCCAAAAATGGGATTTTTTGGTTTTTTGCCTATTATATCCATACCAGGGGCGGGGTTATCGAAACCCGTTACAAAATGATTAAGAACTTATTGGGTCATATAAAACAGGTCACTATAATTTGATATCGACTATGCGATTTGAGAATTTTTGCTCAAAATTTAATTTTCCATAAAAAATAGGGTTTTTTTGGATGGACCTGGTCCCCTCGGTATCAAAAATTTTTAGGTTTTGTTTCATTTATCGTACTTTATGTAAAGTCAGCTTTCCAAAAAGTATAAATTCTATATACATCTTCTTAGAAACTTTTTAGATAACTTAAAAAGAAAAAGATACTTTTTTCCCAAAAAAATGACAAAAAATCGCCTTTTTTTAATTTTTTAAATTAAAATGCCTATAACTTTGGACTCAGTCATGATTTTTACATAATTCTTTCACTGCTTGATATATAAACTTGTTGTTAAGCGAATAAAACAAAATGGCGAAAATCGGGAATATTTGGACCTGCTATTATCAAAAAAAAATAAAGTAAGGACGGTAAAAATTTTAAAATTTTAATATTCAAATGCGAATATCTCCTAAACTATAAGAGATAATTTACTGCTACGACAACATTTTTTATAGTGCTCGATGAGGAGATTCTATATACGAAATTTTTTTTAAATCGGAACTCAAATGAAGAAATAGGATCGTTTTAAAAATTTAACATAGCCGAGGTGTCCTAATTTGATGACCCCCCGCCGGGCCCCTGGTTGGCCTATAAGGTCCAAATTCAAAACCTTAACTCGACAACACCTCCTCTTTGTGCACACCAAATTTCATTAAAATCGGATTAACCGTTTAGAAGTTACCGAATTATTTCCCTCTTTTTTTTTTCCTATACCACTGTGCGTCATAACAATCTTTCGTAGGATACAATTTTGTGGGAGGTTTTTATTATTATTTTTTCTGAGTTGAACAAGTCTTGTTTTTGTTTTTGTTTTTTTTTTTGCAAACCATTGCAAACTAAATGCATTTATTTGTATCGAATATCTTTCATAATTGTTATTGACACACTTTAATAAACTATAAATTAATAATTATATGATTTTAATATCGTATTTATATAAACATTTAATTTATGGTTGTGAAGTATAAATTATTAAACGTGTTTTTTATTTTTTTCTGCATTTTTTCTAAATGGAGATTTGTGAGTTTTTCAACTGTAAAAGAATTTTTGTTTTTTTATTGTAATTTTAATTATTAAATTGGAATTAATTTTTTATTATTTTCTTTTAATTTAATATTTTTCTTTTATTTTTCTTTTAGGTAAGTGTCCATATCCATTCTATTTTGTCTTAAATAATGTGAGTATTCTTTCCATAAATTATCAATAAGCATTAAAACAAATTGACGCCTTCGTTTTCATTCAAATGGTCGTCTATAGTCTATAGTTCAGGCTGTAGATCAGCCTGAAGTACATATACCAGTTCATAGTTCAGACTGTAGATTAGTTTACCATTCCGACTATAGATAGTCTGTAATTCAATATATCAGTCCATAGTTCAGACCAAACATCAGTCTAAAGTTCTGACTATAGATCAGTCCTTAGTATGTAGTTCAGACTATAGACTAGTCTATAGTTCAGACTATAGACTGGTCTATAGTTCAGACTCTAGACTAGTCTATAGTTTAGACTATACCCCAGTCTATAGTTCAGATTATAGACTAGTCTATAGTTCCGACTACAGACCTGTCTATAGTTCAGACTATAGACTATAGACCAGTCTATAGTTCAGACTATATACCAGTCTATAGTTCAGACTGGAGATCAGTCTATAGTTCAGACAATAGACCAGTCTATAGCTCGGTCTATTTTTAAGTCTATAGTTTAAACTATCGACCGGTCTATAGACTACTCTATTGTTCAGTCTATATACTAGTCTAGACTAGTCTATAGTCTGAATTATAGACAGGTCTGTAGTCGGAACTATAGACTAGTCTATAATCTGAACTATAGACTGGGGTATAGTCTAAACTATAGAGTAGTCTAGAGTCTGAACTATAGACCAGTTTATAGTCTGAACTATAGACTAGTCTATAGTCTGAACTATAGACAGGTCTATAGTCTGAACTATAAACTGGTCTATAGTTTGAACTATAGACTAGTCTATAGTCTGAACTATAGACTGGTCCATAGTCTGAACTATAGACTGGTCTATAGTCTGAACTATAGACTGGTCTATAGTCTGAACTTTAGACTGGTCTATAGTCTGAACTATAGACTGGTCTATAGTCTGAACTATAGACTGGTCTATAGTCTGAACTATAGACTGGTCTATAGTCTGAACTATAGACTGGTCTATAGTCTGAACTATAGACTAGAATAGTCTTTAACCTGAATTATAAAATCGGCTTTAATCTGAACTATAGCTCAGTCTATAGACTAGTTTATTGTTCAGTCTATAGACTAGTCTACTGTTCAGATAATATACTTAACCAATCTATAGTCTTTTCTATTGTTCGGACTATTGACTATTCTACAGTTTAAATTAAAGCATATTTTATAGTTCAGGATAAAGACTAGTCTATAATTCGGACTATATACAAGTACTTCAGACTATATACCTGTCTATAGTTCAGACTATAGACTAGGTAATTGTTCAGATTATAGATAGGTCCATAGTACAGACTATAGACTAGTCTTTGTTCCGATTATGGACTAGTAACGTTCTTAAAGAAGAGGTTAAAAGTTATCATCCACATACTAAATAGAGGATTAATTTCTTAAATTTACAACAACAATACATACATGCCAAAAGCTAAACTTCCGCAATATCAAAACATTATACGTCTTAATCTGTAGCATGTCAATTTTTAATAAATTTGTTAATCTTAATCTCAATTCTACTTAAAAGCTACTTCAACATAAAATCTGAAACAATTCTTAAACACCATAAACAATTTATATTTACTGCGCATGCGAACAAGCTAAACACTTGATAACATGACAGATACTATAACGAAAACATAAAAAATTCACCTGTTGTGCACTTGAGCCCTTCACAAAAAAAATTTATCAAGTCTCATAAATGGTAATTTATGTTTTAAACTCACACTTACCTCAAAAAAAAAAACAAAAAAACTTAATCTCCAGAAATAATAAATAAAATAATAACAACTTCTTCTTGAATTCTTTTAAACGTGTAAATTTGATTTATTACATCATTTTGTAAATTATACTTACTTTTGCTCGCTTAGCCATGCAAAAGACCAATTTGTCAAAATTTTATTTAAAAGTTTCTTTTGAAAGCACAGCGTAAGTACGTACGTTTTTCATCTTTTTGTTCTTTAACATTTTGTTAATTTAAAACTTGACCTTAAGATTGTTGTTTATATGGATTTATGAGATGTTGTTGTTTGGGTTGTTAACATGTCATAAGTCTTAATTGTTGTTGTTAGAAGATTAAAAATCTTTAGACATTATTGTATTTTCGTCTTAATATGTACACAAATGGTCTCTCTTGTAAGATTTAAAAATAAGATACAAACATTAGATAGTTGTCGAATTGTATTGAATATCTGTCTGGGTGTTCGCTGTGGTTGGCAATAGACCGACCAACCGACCAGTCTACACTACATCAGTGTAATTTTGCTTTTATCGATTCTTAAGTAACCCACTCTCGCAAATGATTAAATAAAATATAGACTTAAGAGGAGATAAACAACCTTGTCAACTTGAATTAATCGCATTTGAAGTTAATTTCTTGAAAATGTATTTTGTGTTTTTTTATAATTCTTGTGGATTTTCAATAAATATTTTTTTTACTATTAATTAAGATTAAGTTATTAAATGTTGGAATAAAAAGAATTATTAAAGAAAACATGTTCGTTTGGTTTAAATGTGTTTAAGAATAGAATAAGTGGATTAGATTATTTACACATAATTGAATAGTTTAGATTGATTAGTTTAGGTTTGCAAACTTGAATTTTTATTTATTTAAAACTTAGCAGTCTAGTATTCGTTCGTATTAGAATCCAGTTTATAGTTCAGATTATTAATCGAGCTAAAGATCAGTTTATAGTTCAGATTATTGGCCAGTCTATATACCAGACTTTAGTATGTAGTCCAGACTATAGACCGGTCTATAAGTCTGACTAGTCTATATTCCAGACTATTGACCACTCCATATTCCAGACTGTGGACCAGTCTATAGACCAATTTATAGTCCAGACTATAGACCAATCTATAGTCCAGACTATAGACCAATCTATAGTCCAGACTATAGACCAATTTATAGTCCAGACTATAGACCAATCTATAGTCCAGACTATAGAAAAGTTTATAGACCAGTTTATTATATTATATAGACCGGTCTATAGTATAGACTAAAGACCAACCAGACTATAGACCAATCAATCTTTAGGACTATAGACCATTCTATAGCTCAGACAATTGACTAGTATATAATTCAGCCTATAGACCTGTCTATAGTTCAGACTATTGGCCAGTCCATAGTTTAGACTATAGACTAGACTATATTTCAGTATATATTTCATGCTATAGTTAAAACTATATACCATTTATAGTTCAGGCTATAGACCAGTCTATAGTTCCGACTATAGACCAGTCTATAGTTCAGACTATAGACCAGTCTATAGTTCAGACTGTGGACCAGTTTATAGTTCAGACTATAGACCAGTCTATAGTTCAGACTATAGACCAGTCAATAGTTCGGACTATAGACCAGTCTATAGTTCAGACTATAGACCAATCTATAGTTCAGACTATAGATTAGTCTATAGTTCAGACTGTAGACCAGTTTATAGTTCAGACTATAGACCAGTCTATAGTTCAGACTATAGACCAGTCTATAGTTCAGACTAAAGACTAGTCTATAGTTCAGACTGTAGACCAGTTTATAGTTCAGACTATAGACCAGTCTATAGTTCAGACTATAGACCAGTCTATAGTTTAGACTGTAGACCAGTCTATAGTTCAGACTATAGACCAGTCTATAGTTCAGACTATAGACCAGTCTATAGTTCAGACTATAGACCAGTCTATAGTTCAGACTATAGACTAGTCTATAGTTCAGACTGTAGACCAGTTAATAGTTCAGACTATAGATCAGTCTATAGTTCAGACTATAGACCTGTCTATAGTTCAGACTATAGACCAGTCTATAGTTCAGATTATAGATCAGACTATAGACCAGTCTATAGTTCAGACTATAGATCAGTCTATAGTTCAGACTATAGACCTGTCTATAGTTCAGACTATAGATCAGTCTATAGTTCAGACTATAGACCTGTCTATAGTTCAGACTATAGATCAGTGTATAGTTCAGACTATAGACCTGTCTATAGTTCAGACTATAGACCAGTTTATAGTTCAGACTATAGACCAGTCTATAGTTTAGATTATAGACCAGTCTATAGTTTAGATTATAGACCAGTCTATAGTTCAGACTATAGACGAGTCTATAGTTCAGACTATAGACTAGTCTATAGTTCAGACTGTAGACCAGTTTATAGTTCAGACTATAGATCAGTCTATAGTTCAGACTATAGACCTGTCTATAGTTCAGACTATAGACCAGTCTATAGTTCAGACTATAGATCAGTCTATAGTTCAGACTATAGATCAGTCTATAGTACAGACTATAGACCTGTCTATAGTTCAGACTATAGACTAGTCTATAGTTCAGACTATAGACTAGTCTATAGTTCAGACTATAGACCAGTCTATAGTTCAGACTATAGACCAGTCTATAGTTCAGACTATAGACCAGTCTATAGTTCAGACTATAGACCACTCCAAAGTGTAGACTATACACTAGTATATAATTCAGACTATAGATCAGTCTATAGTTCAGACTATAGACCAGTCTACAGTTCAGAATATAAACTAGGCTATAGTTCAGACTATAGAACAGTTCATAGTTCAGATTATAGACCAAACTACACAGTCTATAGACCAGTCTATACTTGGACATTGTTCAGATTATAATCTAGTTGACTAGTTGACAGATTATGGATTCATCTGTCTTCTGATTTTGGTATATAGTATTTTGTTTAGATTCCCGAACTCTGGTGCAGACTTTATACTAATTAATTGTTTCGATTACATTATTATCTATTATTTTGAATTACCTCTTTCATTAGAACCCCCTATTCGGATATTAAATCTTTCCTTTTCTAAATATAAACACACAATTTTCTTTTTATTTTTATTAATTTTTTTTTATTTTCTTTTTATTATTTTTTGATTTTTTTTGTTGAAATTGTGTCGCACAATAGTTTTATTTCATTTTTCTTTTTTAATAATTTTAATCCATTTTAGACGAATAATAAACTGCAATAATTACAATAATTGTTTTTGCTTAGTAGTCGTTTCATTTTGCTTAAACGTTCTTTACTTGTTTTTGTCATTAGCAGTAGATAATTAATGATAATTTAATCTTTTTTATGTATTTTTAATACATTCTTTGCAAACATAAATTGTTTAATTAATATTTAATTTACTTAATAACAATGCAAAATAATAATTATATTTATATAAAAAAACATATTTTACAATAGTGTTTTATTACTTAATAAAAAATAAAAAAATATTTATAAAAAAAGAAACTTAAAAACTAAAAACAAAGTTTTTTTGTTGATTTCTTTTGTTATCAATAACAATTAAATTGTTGATATATTTATCAGTGTTTTTATTTTATACAATAATTAATAAGATTTGTGTGGTATTTGTTTTATTATTTTGAAAATAAAAAGTTATACTTTTTTCTTTAAAGAATTTTATTAATTTATTATTTTGAATTAAATTGCTTTAAAAATTAGAATTTATAAGATTTTTTTTTATTTATTTATATTGATTTTTCAATTTATATTTGGCTTATGTAATGTGTTAAAAAGCTTTTTATTTTTCTTTTAAAAATTTATTTTTAAGTTTTTATATTAAAAAAATATTCTGAATTTCTTTGTTTAAATTTTAATTTAATTTGTTATATTTTATTTTTTAAGTTTGTGTTTTTAAGCTTGTTTTAGAGTTGAATATTAAGTTTTGCATTTTTAAGTTTTCCTTTTTTTTTATAGGGAAATTCAGAATATTTATTTTAGTTTTTCTTTTTAATTGTGCTCATTTAGAGTTTTTTTGTTTATATTTTCTTTAGTTTGTTTTAAAAAGTTATTTTTTTAAAGTTTCTGTTTTTATCTTATGACAAGTTTTAATACAATTTTTCTTTAAAAACAAAGGTTTTCTTTTAGGTTTTAAAATTGTTTTTCGTTTTTATATAAATTTGAGTATATGAGGAGTATATAGTGGAAAAAAGAGGTTATATGGGGTTTATAGTTGTAGTTGTATAAGATTGAGTATATATTTGTTGTTTTTTTTCTGTTAAGATTTGTTTTAAGGTTTTTTTTTTATTATATATGATTTTTTTCTTGATAAATCAATTACAAATCATAAAATTTTATTTAGAAAAAAAAAATTAAAAAGTTATTGTTAAATTAAGCACCAAATTATCAAGTCTGTTTTGGAGTCTATAAAAAAGGCAACAGAACCATAAACTAAAGTCTGAAACATAGACTTGTCTATAGTGTAAATCATAGATATGTTTATAGTCTGGATCGTAGGTTTCTCTATAATCTGAACCATAGATTTGTCTATAATCTGAATCATACACTTGAACCATAGATTGTTATATAATCTGAGCCATATACTAGTCTATACAATTGTCTATATTCTGAGTCATGGATTAGTATATAATCTGAATCATAGTCTGAACTATAGACTAGTCTGTAGTCTGAACCATATATTAGTCTATAGTCTAAATCACATATTAGTCTATAGTCTGAACTATATACTTGTCTATAATTGTCTGTATGTCTGTATGTCTGTATAATCTATAATTCTATAGTCTGCACTATGGACTAGGCTGTAGTTTGCACCATAAACTAGTCTATAGTCTGCACTATGGACTAGCCTATAGTCTGCACCATATACTAGTCTATTGTCTGAACCATATACTAGTTTATAGTTTGCACCATTGTCTAGTCTATAGTCTGCACTATAGACTAGTCTATAGTCCGCACCATAGACAAGTCTATAGTCTGCACTATAGACTAGTCTATAGTCTGCACTATAGACTAGTCTATAGTATGAACTATAGATAAGTCTATAGTGTGAACCATAGAATATGTAGTCTATAGTCTGAATTACAGATTGGTCTATAGTCTGAACTATATACTAGTCTATAATTTGAACCATAGACTTGTCTATAGTCTGCACCATAGACTTGCCTATAGTCTGCACCATAGACTAGTCTATAGTCCGCACCATAGACAAGTCTATGGTCTGCACTATAGACTAGTCTATAGTCTGCACCATAGTCTAGTCTATAGTCTGGATAATAGACTAGTCTATAGTCCGCACCATAGACTAGTCTATAGTCCGCACCATAGACTAGTCTATAGTTTGCACCATAGACTAGTATATAGTCTGCTCCATATACTAGTCTATAGTTTGCACCATAGACTAGTCTATAGTCTCCACTATAGACTCCACCACAGACTAGTTTATAGTCTGCACCATAGACTAGTCTATAGTCTGCACCATAGACTAGTCTATAGTCTGCACCTTAGACCAGTCTATAGTCTGCACCATAAACTAGTCTATAGTCTGCACTATGGACTAGTCTATAGTCTGCACCATAGATTAGTCTATAGTATAAATTATAGATAAGTCTATAGTCTGAACCATTGATAAGTGTATAGACTAAACCATAGACTAGTCTATAGTTTGCACTATAGACTAGTCTATAGTCTGCACCATAGACCAGTCTGTAGTATGTACCATAAACTAGTCTATAGTCTGCACCATAGACTAGTCTATAATCTGCACCATAGACTAGTCTATAGTTTGCACCATAGACTAGTATATAGTCTGCAACATAGAGTAGTCTATAGTCGCTAGTCTGAACTATAGACTTGTCTATAGACTGAAACATAGACTTGCCGCTAGCGTCTATAGTCAAAACCATAGTCTTGTCTATAGTCTGAACCATAGAGTAGTCTATAGTATAAACCATAGACTAGTCTATAATCTGTATCATACACTTGTCAGACTGTAGACTGAATTATACTGAACCATGGACAGTCCATGGAGATTTTTAACTCTATTGCCCTGGCAATTGTAACAGACCCCAGAACAGACCTAAAAATTATTTATTAATCTATATATTTTTGTTTATATTTGTATATATCACCTTAAAATTAAAGAAACTTAAAAACTAAATTTAAAAAAATAAAAAAAAAAACTGTATAAAAAAAGAAATGTCTTGAGACAAGTGCTTAAAAAATAAGTGTCTTTATATAATTCTTGCGAATTTTATTATAATTTTTAATTTTATTTAACTATAGAAGTGATGTAAATTGTTTTGTTTTTTTGTCATAGTAACTAAAAGGATCATCTTGATACATCATCTTTTGCTTCCTTTACTTACTCACAACCCTAACTAGTTTTATATAGAAAAAATATATATAAAAAAAAAAAATCGTTCGTAACTCTAAATAAACTAACTAATTTTGTGTTTTAAGCATTTTTGAAATGAACCCAAAATACAGATAAATTAACAATAATTTTGTTCACTTAAAAACATGTTATTTTAAAGCCTTTCTTTTTCAATCTAAAACTTTGTTTAAAACTTTTTTTCTTTTTCATATCTAAAACAATCTTCTCTAGGCAGCATTTTGTAAAAATTTAAAAGAAAGAAATTATATTTAGAAATATACTTAGAAAAAGAAATCACTTAAAGAAGATAAAAAATACTACCCTGTATTTAAAAGCTCTACAAAGACTACACTGTTTTTATAACAGGGTTGCATTCCTAGGAAAAACAGTGAGGCTCTCTGTGGCATTTAATAAAACTGCTTGGTTTAATTTCAATTTTAGAATTTTACCAATTCTTAACTAATTTTGTTTTATATTTATGTTAATTTTCGTGCAAAAATACCTTTTTTTCTCTTTCATTAAAACTACTGGATACTTAAACTTCCTTTAAACATTAAGGGGATTGTTTTTCTGCTTTTTTTGTTGTTAAAAATTTCTAGAAAACTATTTACTTTCATATAAATTTTATCATCATTATTATTATGTTTAAAATCCAAGTATGAAATTTTTTTGTTTATTAAAATCTAAGAATAAATGGTGTTTTTTATATAGGCAATTGTTTTAATTAATTTTTTTTTATGTTTAAGTTTAATTTTTCATAATGTTTTCCTGATTTTTGTGGCTAAGTGGAAGGTTTTGCTTTTTTTTTAATTTTTACTTAATATTAACATTTAATTTCTTTAGGTGTAAATGCTAGATTGGGTGTATATATTTGGGGGTTATAGGTTAAAAGGGGATAAAGGGAATAGCGAATTTTAAAAATGTTTTTTTTTTTTTTTTTTAATTATCATACTTGTTGCTATTATTTTGTTTATAAAAATTATTATGGCAGTCTCTCTAGGTTTTTGTTTTATCTGGTTTTATCAATCGTTTCTCTACAACTTTATTCGAGTTAAGTTTTTTTTAAATCGAGCGGGATTAAGGAGGAATTTTCGAGATTAATTGACATAAAATAGATTTTTGAATAGAAAGAAAGTTTTTATCTGAACAGTGAACCATTGAGTCCATAGTCTGAACGATGAATCAATAGTTTGAACCATAGATTAGTTACAGTTCGAACATCTATTGACTGAACCATAAAGTAGTAAATAGTCTGAACCATAAACTAGTCTATAGGGTGAATCACATGCTTTGTAGTTTATAGTCTGAACCATGGGTAGTCCTTAGTATGAACCATAGATTAGTCTATAGTCTGAATCATAAACTAGTCTATAATCCGAATTATAGGTGAGTCAATAGTCCGAACCATAGACTAGTCAATAGTCTGAACCATAGACTAGTCAATAGACTGAACCATAGACTAGTCTATAGACTGAATCATAGACTGAACCATAAACTAGTCTATAGACTGAATCATAGACTAATCGATAGTCTGAACCATAGATAAGCGTATATTCTGAAACTGAACCATGGACTAGTCTATAATCTGAATCATAGGTTAGTCAATAGTCCGAACCATAGACTAGTCAATAGTCTGAACCATAGACTAATCAATAAACTGAACCATAGATAAGTGTATATTCTGAAACTGAATCATAGACTAGTCTATAGTCTAAAGCATAAACTAGTCTATAATCTGAATCATAGGTTAATCCATAGTCTGAACCATAGACTAGTCTATAGTCTGAACCATAGACTAGTCAATAGTCTGAATCATAGACTAGTCTGTAGACTAAACCATAGACTATTCAATAGTCTGAATTATAGACTAGTTTAATCCATAGACAAGTCTATACACTGAACTATAGACTAGCCTAGAATCTGAGCTGTAGACTAGTCTATAGTTTGAACCATAGACTAGTTTATAGACTGACAGCAGTCTATAGTCTGAATCATAGGTTAGTCTATAGTCTGAATCATAGATAAGCGTATATTCTGAATAATAGTTAGGCTATAGTTTGAAGATGAAGTCTATATAAAGTCTAGTCTATAGACTGAATCATAAGCTATGGTCTATGGTCTTAGTCATATGTAAGTCTACATTCTGAATTATAGATTAGTCTATATTCTGAACCATAGATAAGCGTATATTCTGAATTATAGATTAGGCTATAGTTTGAATCATAGACTTGTCTATAGTCTGAATCGTAGTCTATAATCGTAGACCCATCTTTAGCTTGACCCATAGTCTGAACCATGCATTGTTCTATAGTCTGAATATAAACCCTTTTATAATTTTCAATTCCTGTCAAAATCCAGCTCAATTTTCTATTTCCTATTTCATAAATTTACTATAAATCACGGTATAACTAATTATTTGATTTCATCATTGACCTACTAATGTGTATATCCAATCTTATTCCTAAATCCTTAATGTTTTCCTATATAGTATCAAAACTTCATAACCCTTCAACTTAACTTAGATAGATCCTTTTCTTAGTATTTCAAATTTGATGAAGATGATGACAATTGTCTTCTTAAATGCTAAGGTTTTCTAGGTAATCTTTCACATCCGACTATGCGGCGGATTTGTGGTGACATTCTTTGTTAGTAAAGTTCAGTATGTTGGCGCTGGACAGGCGCTGGAATCTTAGACATGCCACGTTCACGACGTGGTGACACCACCACAGACATATCACGTGAATGAGTGCTGCCACAAGAACTGGCCGCCGAACTACGTTTTGACAGTGACTTAGTGGGTGGTGAACAACTGCTGGAGCGTTCTAAATTACCATTACTGTGCACCCAAGCGGTAGTGAAGTCCTCATAATCGGTTTTCTTGGTATTTTGTGAACGGGGTGTCGTTTGTACCTTATTGTTGGTTGTGGAATATTGCAAAAGTAAAGTTTTCATTTTCTCTAATATTTGGGCATCATTCTTAGCACTGCTGGCCGCTTCTAAAAGTTGTTGGGCCAAGGGGGAATTGGCATGATTTTTAGTGGGTGAAGTAGTTAAAGAGGCAGTACAGCCTTTAATGCGGCGTCCATTGCTATCATACAAAATATGCGAAGATCTAGTTTTAGAGTTACGTTCAAAGGGTGAAGCTGCAGCTCCATTTGTATGAGGAGTAAAGGTATCACTTGACAAAGTAGGACGTTTACGTCCACCATTCATAACAGATCTGCCACTCCAGGTATTAGTAACATCACGAGCTACTGGCGTTTGTGAGTTTACTGAGGGTGCTGGTGATTTGCTCTTTCTAGTCTCTGCGGTTACACCTATAGATGTGGGTGGTTTTCTTACCGATCTATAAACCGGCTTAGCACGACTAAACACTGGAAGACCAGTGCGTGAGTGTAAATCTTGTAAACTTCCGGTACGGCAAGTGCTATTGTCAATGCTTCGTCTTCTTTGTGGTGTGGCCATGGGTGAAAATGGTATTTTACTTTTATTGTTAGATGATGCTGTGTTGTTTGCTGCTGCAGCTTGTTTTGTTGTGATTTTTGAAACTTTTTGTGTTTTTTTATTTGTTTCTAATATTGACAATTTAGCATCGGTTACATCAGTACCATCATCATCTTCGTTAAGGCCAAAGATTTTATTTGAAAATCCTGTTTTCCTTAAGCCAGTATTTGTGGCAATATCGACGGTTATGTCATCGTCAGTTATAAAAACACCTGATTGTTCAAATTTATTATTTGATATTTGTTGTTGTTGCTGTTGCTGCAAAGAGTTGGCGGCTATTGCAGCCACATTCAAAACAGCTGGCAATGATTGTGGCCCAATGTCATCAATGTGTGTCATTAACATGTCATCGTTTTGTGTATAAATATTTTCCATATTTTCGGGTGTCTTTTGTGATGTTGTTGTTGCTGTTTCGTCACTGGGCGAAAGTTGAGAATCACTTGATGTTTGATCATGACGCGCTGTGAAAGAGTTAGAGCGAAAATGGTTGAATAAATTAGAAAACTTTGTTGATCAAAAAGTATTCTTATAGATAAGCTTTCTTTAGCTTCAAAAGCTTAATAGTCTTCAAGCTTTTAATGTTTAAAAAAAGCTTTTGAAATCAGGTAAAATAAGGAAGGGTTAATATGTACCAAAAATGTACAGGAGAAGAGCTTTTTAAGCATGTGATGGTTCTTTATTAACTTTATGCTAATTTCTATAGTTTTATTTGGATCTTGAAGTTTTTTTAGAGCTTTACTCATTTTGTTAAACTCTCCTGTTATTTATCAGTTTTTTTTCAGCTTTTTAAAGCTTTTTTATATTTTGTATTTAAAGCTGTATTACAAAGCTTTTTTCTAAAGTTTTTATGTTCTCAAGCTTTTGTTAGTGAAAGCTTTCGCTACAGAATAACATAATGTAAGCTTTAATATTTTCGTTAAGCTTTAAGACTTTTTTAATAAAATAAAACATAGCTGTTTGAAAAAGCTCTTTTGAGATCTTAAAAAAAATTTAAACAATGTTTTCTTTTCAAAAAAGGTTTTTTAAATGTTATTCTATTTTTTTACAGCAAAAGCTTTTTAGGGCTCCCTAGAGAAAGCTGAACTTTAAAGCTTTCTACCAAAAATTTTGTAATTTTTTCAAGTTTTGAAAGCTAATGAAAGCTTTTATCACAGGGAAATATAATAAAGGAAGAAAAGTGAAAACAAAAAAAAGCTTTTTAAGATTTTTATTCCTATTTCAAGAGCTTTCAAAACTCTTAAATCTTTTAAAGTTTTCTATAGATTTAAGAGTTTTTAACAAAATAAAAAATAGCTTTAGATGACAAAAGTGTTTCGAAAAAGCTTTCTGAAGAGCTTTTTAGAGAAAAGCATTACAAAAAGCACAAAAATGTAAAAAAGGTTTTCAGAAGACAGCTCCTTTTAGCCTTTATAACTCACCATTATTTTCAGCGTCATCGGTTGAAGCCTGACTGTGTAGGGATTCGCGCTTCTGGGCATTCGATTGTATAACGCCCAAACTGCGATAACCCTCATCACTGATTTCACTGCCATTATCACTGATATTCTCAAACTTATTATTACCACTTGCATCCGTATTCTGACCATGATCACCATAATCACCACCAACACCATTAACAATTTCAGCCGTTATGGGCAAAGACTTGGGACCACTATTTCCATAAGATTCCAAAGATGATTGTTTCTTACGCATATCAATCAAACGTCTAGGACTAGGTGACATTGAACGTCTGGCCAAATTGGGCGAAGTCAGAGAGTTGTTTGTAGGATGTAATTTATCCATATTCAAATTGTGATCCGATTGATGATTGTTATTGTAACGACGTTGTGCGGTTGTGGGACTAGGACTGCGATTTTTATTGAGACCTCCATAGCCGGGCGATAGTAGTGATGTGGTAGACGAAGAGTGTTGCGTAGCCGTAGCTAATGAGGTATTTGCGTTGGTAGTGTTTGAATTGATGTTTGAAATCATTTTGCGTGTAGTGGGAGGTGATCTGGAATGAGATAGACATTTTATACATAAAGTATTTTAATTGCCATAGATTAATTCAAGTGTTAAAAATTTAGTTTTCCTTTGTGTCAGTCTGCTCTGTTAATCGCATTAGTAACATTTCACTGCCACAGCTTGCAAATTAACCCCTTGCGTTAAAAAAGCTACAAAATGTCAAGTCATTTAAAGCTACAACATTTTTAAATTCTAATTAATTTTTATGCTTTTTAAATGTTAATATGTTTTAGCATTTGTAGGGAATGAAAAATCTAATAAATTTTTCTCTATAACTTAATGGCGTTTAAATTTATTGAAATATATCCGTTAAAATGTCATTTAAGTTTATAAATATTTTGCATGTTTTTCCCATATTTCAAGCATTTTAACATTGACAGGCCTTTAAGTTAGCAATAAAGCGTTACAACGTTTTAAAACAAAATGCATTTCATTGCATTTTGATTTGAAAAATAAAAATTAAAATTTACGTTACATTTTATCAACGGAGACAGTGACAACGCCATACAGGTTGACGTCTTGTCACCTTACAACTAATTACAGCCTGTCAAATTTAAATTTGCATCTGGCTTTTGTTATTTTCGTCGAGCTTATACAATCAAGATTATATTACAAATTTAATTTACTATTAACAGTGGGGCAATGAGAGTATAAAGAAGGAAATCAAAGTGTTTAATGATTCACGTTATACAATTGCCACAGTTTAGCTTTTTGTTATTCTTAAGCTTTTCTAAAATAAAAGCTTTCATTTGGACCACTTTGCTTTGTTCTTTCCATCATGCAAGCATGATAAAAACTATATAAATTAAAAAAAAAACACTAATTTGTCAACATAATTTAATTAAAACTTAAAAAAAAAACAAATAACACTTTATTTTATTTATTTACTCTCGTAACTGTCGTCTATTTATTTAAAACAAATTAATTTTCTATTAATATTCCATAGACACAACTCAATCGACAACCACTCCCCTTATAATTTTATTAAATGAAAAGTTCCGACTGACTTTTACAAAAAAAGATCGTAGATCACAGCAGTAAAGAAAATTTATATATAGATTGTAATAAAATTAATCACTTTTTAATTTAAATCATGATATTTAACGTTTGCTATAGCAGCCGCAACGCAGCAAGCAATACTATTTTGTTGATGAAGATGATGATGTTGTTGCAAGTTGTCGTTGTTGATAAATAATAATGTTCATTATATGATAGTGCCGATTTAACCAACCCATTTGTCATATTCATTTAACTACTAGAAAATTTAACATACTCTTTCGCGTAATCATTGGTATATGGATGCCAGCGCAAAGTTGTCGGTTAATGTGTGTGTGTGTGTGCGCTACAATGATTTTTACATATGTTGCAAGTTGTTGGCAACTTAATGCTGGGGGGAGCAACATTTTATAGTTAGGTTGGCACGGAAATGTAAACATTTTTAAGGCAGAAGAAAAAAATATTCTAAGAAAAGCTTTTAACAATTTGTTTTACAAGATTTTTCAAAAGCTTTAATAAAAGTTATATGAAAAAAGCTTTTTTTATGGTTTTTAAAGGAAAAGATTTAAAAACGAGTTATATCCATGTTATACAAAAAGCTTAAATGAAAGTTTTTACAAAAGCTTTTCAAAACCTTTCAAAAAAGCTTTAATGAAAGCTTAACATAAAAGCTTTAATAAGAGATTTTATGAAAACTTTTCTAGCTTTAATGAAAGTTTTTTAAAAAGCTTTAGCAAATTCTTAAATGAAAGCTTTTAAAAAGCTTTAGCAAATTCTTAAATGAAAGCTTTTTAAATTTTTTAATAAAAATGAAAGTTTTTTTTAAAAAGCTTTAGCAAGTTCTTAAATGAAAGCTTTTAAAAAGCTTTAGGAAATTCTTAAATGAAAGCTTTTTAAAAGCTCCAATAAAAAACTATTCAAAAAACCTCAAATGAAATGTTTTATCAATGCTTTATTTAAAGCTATATGATAAGTTTTTTGTTAAGTATTATTTAAAAGTTTGAATTCAAGTTTTCCAAAAAGTTTTTTTCAATATTTCAAAAATTATAAAAAGAACTTCAATGAAAGCTTTTCAAAAATCAGAAATTAAATATTTTAAAGAATTAAATGACTTTTTCAAAAATCTGCATTTAAAGCTTTTGAAAAATCTTCAATTAAAGATATATAGAAAGGATTTTAAAAAAGCTTTATTAAAATCGTCAGAATTTTTTTGAATAAAAGCTTTATAAAAAGCTTTTGTTAAATATTTTTAAAAGATTCTAACTGTAATTAAAGTTTTTCAAAAAATCTTAAATTTAATTTTTTCAAAGATCTTCAATTTGAGCTTTTGTAAAATCTCTTCAAAAGCATTTGAAAAATCTTAAATTAAAGCTATTAAGAAATGTTTTTTAAAAAGCTTTATTAAAAGCTTTTGTTAAAGGTTTTCAAATAGCTTT
The DNA here is from genome assembly GCF_015586225.1 of Lucilia sericata. Classification (NCBI taxonomy): domain Eukaryota; kingdom Metazoa; phylum Arthropoda; class Insecta; order Diptera; family Calliphoridae; genus Lucilia; species Lucilia sericata. The sequence goes on along the minus strand of NW_023994903.1, from coordinate 3,386 downwards.
AATAGAAGGTTTTCGAAAAGCTTTAATAAGAGAATTTCCAAAAAATTAATGAAAACTGTTAGAAAAAGAAAAACCTTTTTAAAAAAGAATCTTTAACGACAGCTTTTTCATAAAAATTTAACACTCTTTTCAAAAAGCTTAAGTGAAAACTTTTTACAAAATTGTTATACAAGTTTTCCAAAAAGCTTCAATCAATGATAAAATTTTTCAAAAAGCTTTAATTTAGGCTTTTCTCAATTAAAAGCTTTTCAAAAAGTTTTTATGAATGCCTTTATTAAAGCTTCAATTCTAAAATATTAAAAGGCCATGTTACATACTTCTATAAAACTTTTATATTAATTGATTTATTTTAAAAAGTTTGAAAAGTTTGTTTCTTTTTATAAGCTTTAATCAGAACTTAACACTAAAAAGCTTAGTTTAAACAACATTTATAGAATGTTGCTTAAACAAGAAAGCTCTGACTTAAACTGTTATAATTTATATTTAGTTTAAAAGCTTTTTTAAAAACTTTATTAGACATTTTACTTTATTAGAATTTTACAAAAAATCCTTTACAATTGAAAAAGCTTTTATTTGTTAAAATTCTTTTCAAAATCCATTTTGGTTTCTGCCTGATTTCAGATTTTTTTGATGTTCTGTTTCATAAGTTTCTAATTGATTAAAAACCAACATATCTGTTGACTTCAGATTCTTATTATAAATGTGTTGTATTTAATAACTTCTTAATGAAAGTCTTTTATAATTTTGATATCATTTATCGAGAATCTGATGAAAGTGTGTCCCTTATATTTCCCCTTCCTGCTTTAAATTTCTAGTTTCGTTGTTATTATTATTATTTATCTAAAGATTGTATGTTTTGCCTTCATGTAAGTATGCTTTTACTACGTATGAACTTAAAGTGTTGTCGGTTACATGCTGTACGAGAGTATATGTTGCATGATTGTGCTGCATCATCATCGCATTCAAAACTTACCTTTCAAATATCACCTGTGCCTTGTGTAGTTCGATACCATTTGTTTGTTGATTGGCTCGCGGTATTAAACGTGCAGCCACCGAAGAACGATGTTGGGCCTTGCAACGACAAGGATCATGTTTATCCAAATAGTGAGAGAGTGTATCCCAGCCACCGCCAACACGCACCATGACGTGTGAACGTAAAATCTGCAATGAGTTGTAGAAAAAAACGACAAAAAAGAAAAATGAAAAATTTGTTTTTAATAAATTGTTTATACAAATTAATTTTAATAAAAATTGAATGATCACCCAGAGGAGATATGAGAGATGAGGTTGAATGCTATTTTCAATGTGTTTATAGTAGAGTTTTATAGACAGTTTATTAAAATAATGTTTAGTGTATTTAAATGGATGACTGGTTAGATGAGTGGATTACATTATTATTTATCTTAGATTTTCATGTATGTGGAAGTAATTATTTCTTCATAAATCATGTAAACATTTATTGTGGCAAAACATCGGGGTTGAATGATGTGGGGCAAATTAATTAAATATGTTTTTCTTGTAATATAAAGACATGTTGGTTTGGGTGGATTAAAGCTTCTAACACGTGTGTGTTTTGTTGCATGTTAGTAATTGATTTTTCTTTTGCTTTAAATAACTGAGAATTTTGAAATGAATTTGACAGATGGGAAAATTGATAGAAGGAATAAAGTCTGTCGAATACATATGAGCTTTAAGTTTCAAAATATCAAATAAGTTTATATTTTCAGAGCTAAATTACACCTTAGTGCTTCTACTTCAGATCTAGTTCAGTTCTAGTTCAGTTCTAGTTCAGTTCTAGTTCAGTTCTAGTTCAGTTCTAGTTCAGTTCTAGTTCAGTTCTAGTTCAGTTCAGTTCAGTTCTAGTTCAGTAGTTCAGTTCTAGTTCAGTTCTATTTCAGTTTCTAGTTCAGTTCTAGTTCAGTTGCTAGTTCAGTTCTAGTTCAGTTCTAGTTCAGTTCTAGTTCAGTTCTAGTTCAGTTCTAGTTCAGTTCTAGTTCAGTTCTAGTTCAGTTCTAGTTCAGTTCTAGTTCAGTTCTAGTTCAGTTCTAGTTCAGTTCTAGTTCAGTTCTAGTCAGTCTAGTTCAGTTCTAGTTCAGTTCTAGTCAGTTCTAGTTCAGTTCTAGTTCAGTTCTAGTTCAGTTCTAGTTCAGTTCTAGTTCAGTTCTAGTTCAGTTCTAGTTCAGTTCTAGTTCAGTTCTATTCAGTTATTCAGTTCTAGTTCAGTTCTAGTTCTAGTTCTAGTTCAGTTTCTAGTTCAGTTCTAGTTCAGTTCTAGTTCAGTTCTAGTTCAGTTCTAGTTCAGTTCTAGTTCAGTTCTAGTTCAGTTCTAGTTCAGTTCTAGTTCAGTTCTAGTTCAGTTCTAGTTCAGTTCTAGTTCAGTTCTAGTTCAGTTCTAGTTCAGTTCTAGTTCAGTTCTAGTTCAGTTCTAGTTCAGTTCTAGTTCAGTTCTAGTTCAGTTCTAGTTCAGTTCTAGTTCAGTTCTAGTTCAGTTCTAGTTCAGTTCTAGTTCAGTTCTAGTTCAGTTCTAGTTCAGTTCTAGTTCAGTTCTAGTTCAGTTCTAGTTCAGTTCTAGTTCAGTTCTAGTTCAGTTCTAGTTCAGTTCTAGTTCAGTTCTAGTTCAGTTCTAGTTCAGTTCTGGTTCAGTTCTAGTTCAGTTCTAGTTCAGTTCTAGTTCAGTTCTAGTTCAGTTCTAGTTCAGTTCTAGTTCAGTTCTAGTTCAGTTCTGGTTCAGTTCTAGTTTAGTTCAGTTCTAGTTAAGTTAAGTTCAATTCTAGTGCCTTAAACTGAAAGCTTTAGAATAGAGCGGAAATTCTATGAGATCAGAAGCAGCAATTTTCTATTTAGCGATTTTCAGCGCCTAAGCTTTTTTTAATTAAAGAGTTTAAGTTCTAAAACTTTATTTTAAATGTAAATCTGCACAACTTTAAGATATTTTAAAGAGATCCTATTTCTCTAATATTTTGTTAACCTCAATTTTATTTTGCTAAATTCACTCCACCAACCATTCTGTTGCAATTAACATTGTGTGTTACCTGATAATCTTACAAATATCTCAATGATTATTGTTCGTGACAACCCAAAATCATCAATGTCTTCTCTATATATCTTTATATAAATAACTTCATTATTAAAATCAATAAAAATAATATGACCAAATCAGAAACTTCCCTCTGATAATAAAGTACGAATAAATTGTATAACGTGTTAATAAAATCTTGAAATTTATGCTTCATTTTGTAAGACAAACACAAACAGACAGATAGTGACACATATGAACAACGACCGACTACTGGCGGCTGTATGGGATAAAAAAACTCAATAAAATTGCGTTGGTATGCAAAATTACATCAATATTTACTTTTTTTTTGTCACATAATGACAATTGA
>NW_023994902.1:0-189765 GCF_015586225.1 Lucilia sericata | reverse complement strand
TAATATAATATAATATAATATATAATATAATATAATATAATATAATATAATATAATATAATAATATAATATAATATAATATAATATAATATAATATAATATAATATAATAAATAATGATAAAATTTTATCAAACAGTTATCAATTTTACAAATAAATTTTTTTAATTAATTAGGAAAATCAAAAAAGTTTAACCAAAGGAGCTGTAGAAAATATACGCTAGTTCCTCGACTCGAAAATTTTTAAAATTTAGACGGGCTGTATTATTATTTACTTAAAAATTTCATTTAAATAATCTTTGAATGCAAAGCAAATAAAAGTATTCGAAACTTGTTTTTAAAAAATGAAAAAACCAGGTTATTAGATATTCGAAAAATCAACATTGAGAAAAAACCGACCCTGGTAAAGCAGAAAAAATCGGTTTTACAACCGGTTGAAAAAGTCGAAAAGTCGAAAAAGTCGAGTCGATCACCCTAATATTTACCCACATTTTAAAAAATTATTAAAAAGTACTAGACTATTTCTTTCGAAGTTTAAATATTAAACTTTTTAAACAATAAATACCAAATTGATTACAATAAAATTAAGGATGATTGACCTGTTATATAAAAAGCGTCTGGTCACGTTATTTATAACTCATACTTCCAAGATTTTTTCGGAAAAAATATAAATTAAATGTATAAAATAAATTATGAGGGATATATTCAAATCCGTAAGTTTGTAATTCTGGAATAAATTGTCAACAAAATTTTTTAAATTTATGTATTTTTTTTTTTAATTAAAACAAGTTAGAATGTTATATTTGGCTCTGCCGAATCTTAAATACCCTCCACCTGCAAACTACTTTTTATTAAAACCCAATATAAATATGTTATAAATGGTTAAAGTTATAGGGCCGAATTTATACCAAAGAAATAAATTTTACTTATGTATTAAAATACATATAAAGTACTAAAGTACTTTATTTCCCTTATGGAGAACTGTAAAACCCGGCATATGATTTGTTTCCGTAATTAAGATACTACCCTGCCAGCAATTTTGAGTTTAATTTTGGATAAATGAACTAAATTTACACTATTTAGGCCCAACTTCATGCTTCTCAGTGCTAAATAAAAATATTTACAAAAACAAAATACATTATTTTCTAATTTTTATCCCATTTTTGTAAAATTTAAGTTCGATCTAATATACCAAAAAGAAACGTAAATGATAATAATTAGATAGAATAAAAATGTATAAAAAGAACACTTTTTAATACACTAACAAGATAATTTAAGGCAGAATTATTTTTGCTCTCAAAATTTAAAAGAAAAAGTGTTTGTATATTTCAGTAAATATATTAAGTTTATGGTGATCAGTTGTGTGAATAGTAACACATTGTGAAATTTTGTAATGATTTTATTTAAAATTTAATATATAAAAAATAAATTTAATATACAATAAACATAAGTGAGAGATTAGTGAGTATAAACAATTTTAAATTATTCATAAGGTAAGAGAAATAAAGAAAATGTATTATAAAGTCGCTTTTAATACATAAAATAGTGTAAAATTAGATAAATTTCCAGTTTCCCTATTGCTATGGCAAAACTGGAAATTTTACTAATTTTACGCACTTTCATGCTATAAAAAAGTGACTTAAAACTGAAACTAAATTGACTCACTAAGTAAGTATTAAACAGGAGGAACAGTTTCTTACCAACGCGGTCACTTTTCTTCCTTTCAAATTGTGCAATATTAGATGTTTTTTAGATATTTTTACCTACACGTTGTTACGTTATGGATACTATTTAGATAGCAATTGTTTGCAGGGTATTTATCATTTTGTAACTTCTTTATGCATGTATGTATGTAACTAATTTTGATAAGGCCGATGCTGCCGATAATTTATATGGGAAATATGACCATAATGGACCAATTCGAAAAAAAATAATCAAAATGATTTATCTATACACACACGCAGAGAAAAAACATGGTTGTGGTAACCATGTTCCAAGAGCAACATATTATGGTTAAAATTATGATTGTAGTCTTAACATAACATCGTTATTGTAACAAATTTAAAATATCATATTATGATTAAATACCGTTAAAATTATTTCATCATAATATTTTTCTATTTATCATAATAATATTGTTATACATGATCATATTATGATCCAATGTGTTCAAAATTTCGTTCAAAACTATGTATCGAAATCAAAATAAACTATACTGAAGCAGTAAAATTACAGTTTCTAAAAAAAGTAAAAAAAAAAAATATATATATATATATATAAATAAAGATTACATACTTACAATACTTAGCACACTTCGCAAATTTCAATTTGATTCACAAAAACATAACTACATTATTCTATGCATACTGAAATACTTATACATTTAATGCTATAAACCAAATGAGAATTATTAATTTTATTGTCGCGTAAAAAACACACACGAAAAAGTAATCTGTGTGAGCAAAAGTTGTTTTGTTGTTGTAATAATTTGTTGATGTATCAGCAGACATATAACAACATAACATATAATGGTTATTTATAACAACATAACATACAATGGTTATATAACATAACATATTATGGTTATTTGCAAGTTTAAATGGTTGTTAATAACATAATATGTTTTCCTTGTTATCAGTATTTAGTTGTTGTAAAAATAATTATGATTCAGTGAATTATACTCAAATTTATAATTGCCTGGAACATGAAAATGTTTACAGTAACTTAAATATTGTTAAAATCTAATTAAAATAACAATTATATGTTTTTGAAAACAATATATTGTTACAGTAAACATGGGATAGTTGCAGTAACCATTTTGAACCATGTTTTTTCTCTGCGTGCAGAACATACTCATGTCCAGTTTAATAATAAATTATGTTGCACTAAGTGGTTTTCAGAAGTGAACCTTATATGGAATGTAACCAATCATGGACTGATGTGGAAAATGTTCACGAATGATTACCCTGTTAGCTTTATTTATCAATGTATTATGCGCATTTAAGTGATTTTCGGATGTGGACCTTATATGGGAGCTATGACAAATTATGGACCGATCCGAAAAAAAATCGTAAAGTAATTAATATTTATACACAAAATTAATATTATACACATCATGCCGAATTTTATCCCGATAGCTTTATTTATCAATAAAATATGTTCATTTAAGTGATTTTCGAAAGTCGACCTTATATGGGAACTATGACCAATTGTGGACCGATACAGATTTAAGTCCATAGTTTTGATTCCTGTTTATAAATTGTCAATATGTACAAAATTTTGTGTTGATACCGATATATTTGAGGAAGTTATTAACGATAAATTAATTTCCGGGAATATGTACCTTTGTATGGGGGCTATTGGAAATTTTGAATCGATTGTTACAATTTTAAACATAATTAATCTATAGATGGAAAAAATAATCTTTGACAAAATTTGTCGAATTATCTTCTGAGAAAACTACTCAAGAATTAGGGAAAAAAACTTAAAACTTTTTACGTTGTCAACCGATTTTGCTGATTTTCAATACCAAACTGCTTAGGAAAACAATGAATATTCTCAGTGAATTTGGTTTATGTCATTTGCTTAGTTTAAACGTGAACGTGTTTTAACCAGACAGACAGACAGACGGACATAGCTAAATCGACTCAGAATTTCATAAGGACCCAGAATATATATACTTTGTTGGGTCTCAGATGAATATTTTTTGGTGTTACACACGGAATGACAAACTTATATATACCCTCTATCACCACTGATGGTGGTGGAGGGTATAAAAACGTGACAACAAAATTACTAAAAATTTGGTAAAAATAAAAAGAAAGTCCTAATTTTTTACTATTGATTTTTTCAATATCCATTTTAAATAAATTAACAAGAAATCCTGAAGGATGATGAAAATTAAAACCTCTTTATCTCATAATTTTGGCGTATAGGACAAAAATAAAATTTGTTAATTAACCATCATACATACTTAGCTTTTTCCAAAATTGTATGTTTCATTGCATGAGCAAACAAATTGTATTAATTTGTAAAATGGCGTTACATATTTGCATATACATATATTTGAAAATACTAGACGTATTTGTAAAAATATATGAAATCTCTTGAATTATTTCTAACACCCCGAATTTAAAAAAAGTATTGGGTTCCAGAAAAATATTTTAAAATACATTTTAAAGTATTTACTTGTATTGTCGAAAATATAAAGTTTTTAAAATAGTCCCTCGATAACTTCATATAACAAATTCTACTTTTCTGTAATTTTTAAGTTATTTATCTTCTTCGCTTTATTTTGAATCACAGTGTAAATTATTACATTTCTATTAATTATTGTCGCTTGTGTTTGGGTAGACATTTAATTCTGATTTTTCCCAGTTAAACCCATTTCCAATATAAATCTTTTCTAGTCGTCTGTAAACATTTATACATACATATGTAATAAAATTTATGGTTGCAAAAATTTGTTTTTTTTTTGTTTATACAAAAAAAGCTAAAATGCTAAAAATATTTTATAAAAATGCTAAATAAAATTCCAAATGCTATTTTACAACTAAATCAAAATAAACAAGTTAGAGTGCTATATTCGGCTGAGCCGAATCTTAAATACCCTCCACCAGCTACTTTTATATTAATACTTTTTTAATTGATCAAATATTTGTAGAACTAAGTTTTCTCATGTCTTAAATAGAAAAACAGCATAAATCTGTTACAATTCCAAAATTTATTGAACATTACATTTTCTTTTATATTTTTATAGCGCCCTAAAATATGCTCTAACGATATTTAATAATGTATATGTATGCATGTGTGTGAAAGATTTAAGGACATTAAAAATACATATATATGTATATATAATTTTGTTCTACACAAATTGATAATGGAACTAGTTAAATACGGTTAAAGTGCTTTTAGGGGCAGGACATAGTATGGGAGATATGACCAATTATAGACCGATCGTAAAAAATTCTTTAAGCTAAATTTCTGTACATAAAAGCTATATTTCAGTCAAATTTTGTATCTATATCGTAATTATATAGTAATAAGTAATGTGTGTTCAAGTGATTTTCTGAAGGGAACTTTGCATAGGACCGACCGCACCCATGTTATGGACCGATCGTGAAAAAATCTTGAAATAGAATTTTTGTATACCAATCTAATATTTGTGCCAAATTTTGTATCAAGAGCTTTATTTAGTAATGAGTAATGGGAGTTTAAGATATTTTCGTAAAAGGACCTTGTATGGGAGCTTTGACCAATTATGTATATAAAGACAAAATTTCAAAATTCTGTATCTATATCATTTAGTAATGAACAGGGAAACCGAAAACATGCTCTAAAAAAGTGTTTTAAGCGCTTTAAATATGCCGTAAAAAACTTAAAATATGCTCTTAAAAATTAAAAAATATACTCCAAAAATAATTATTTTAAAGTATATTTTAACTTTGAAAATCTCAAAAACACTGAAATTGTAATGAAATAATAAATATTTAATGCCATATTTCATCCTACAAGATTTTTTATAATTGATTCATCTCATAGTTTGAAGAACTAGTTTAATAGAACTCTGTTTTACGTTCAGATAACCAATAAATAACATGAAGCCATTTGGTCCCCAAAAAACTTATTTCAAACGACAAAGTTTGACACATTTCTTCCAGTTGTATTCATAGCTTCACACAGAAAGACGCCGAAACACGTGAACTTAATTTTCGGTCGTAGAATCTAGTGGCATACTCCGTTTTGAAAAGTTAGGTCAAAATCGGGAGATATTGGATTTTAAAGTTTACACTGTTTCTGAGGTGTTTTTGATTATTTAAATTAAAAAAAACTTTCACGCATAGAAAATTATGAATTAATTATGCATATACATACAGTAGCGAGCACAAAATATGCAACGCGTGACGATATGATCTTCGATTTCGTCTGTTTCGAAATAACGGTAATCAATCCATCTCTTCTTTTTGCTGTTTATTCTCTTAACTCAGAGCTTCCAAATAAGCGACATTTTGTTTCAATTTCTATTACGCAAAGTGAAATATTTTATATTTGCTGAAAAAAGTGAACTTTTTTCGCGAGCACAAAAAATGCAACGCAATAAAATAACAGTAAATTTATGATTTTTATTGCGTTTTGAATGAAAGTTTCTTGAAGAAATTAAACAATACGAATATTATAATAGTAGTAATTATTATCTAATCAAAAAGAACTATTATTAAAGCTCTAGAGAATAAGAATCCATGCTTGAAATTGGTTCGTTCTTTTGAGTGAAAAATTTGGCGTAAATCGATATGAATCACGATTTCACTGCAGAAAAAGCATGGAAAGGGAACAGATAGTGGTTGTCTATGGAAAACTTCCACTTTTAAAGACCGTCAGGTGATTAAATTGTTTAAAATCGGCTCACGAAAGAAGATAGTGGACGTTGCTAGTTTCACAAAGGAGCATATGGGTGACTCTATTGGAGTTCACATTGCTCGCGGACGTTTTAATAAAGTGTAATTTGCTTGGAAAACATTTTACTAAGGCACCATTCATCAGTAGAGTCAAGAAAAACAAGCCCCGTTATTTTGCGAAACGTATCAGCATTGGTCAAGTGAACAGCGGGTTAAGGTCTTATGTGACGACGTGAGCAAATAAAATTTATTTGGCTCCGATACCATAAATTTCTTACTAGATGGCCTAGACAAAGACAATATATTCGTCTAATAGTCACATATGTTGAAAAATCCATTTTGGAGTGGTTCAAGAAGCGAGATTTTCGCAATGAAATCACTGATTATATGTCAAGCATTTACAGTACCACCTGACCAATGCTTAACACATTTCTCAAACTCAAAGCGGTACTTTTTATTGACTCTACTAATCTGGGATTTCTTTGTGAATCATTTTCCAAGCAAATTACACTTTGTTAAACCTTCTGCGGGCAATTTGAACTCCAATAGAGTCACCCATATGCTCCTTTGTGAAACCAACGTCCACTGACATCTTTCATGAGGCGATTTTGAACAATTTAATCATGTGACGGTCTCTAAAAGTGGTAGTTTTCCAAAAATGACCACTATCTGTTACCTTTCCACGCTTTCTCTCAGGTGAAATCGTAATACAGATCCATTTACGTCAAATTTTTCACTCAAAAAACAAACCAATTTCAAGCATGAATTCTTATCCTATAGAGCTTTAATAATAGTTATTTTTTGATTAGATAATAATTACTACTATTATAATATTCGTATTGTTTAATTTCTTCAAGAAACTTTCATTCAAAACGCAATAAAAATCATAAACTTACTGTTATTTCATTGCATTGCATTTTTTGTGCTCGCGAAAAAAGTTCACTTTTTCCAGCAAATATAAAATATTTCACTTTGCGTAATAGAAATTGAAATAAAATGTCGCTTATTTGGAAGCTCTGAGTTAAGAGAATAAACAGCAAAAAGAAGAGATGGATTGATTACCGTTGTTTCGAATCAGACAAAATCAAAGATCATATGACCCCGCGTTGCAATTTTTGTGCTCGCTACTGTATATTTAGCTTTTTATAATTAGTCCGTATGTTTATGCGTGAAAACTTTTTTCAAAAATTTAAAAATTAAAAAATCACCTCATAAAGAGTTCATACTTTAAAACACAATATCTCCCGATTTTGACCTAAATTTTCAAAACGGAGTAAGCCACTAGATTCTACGACCCAAAATTATGTTTAGGTGTCTCGGCGTTTTTCTGTGTCTTTTTTACATACTTACAGTGTTATCAATACTAGTTTTTTAAACGATAAAAATGGATAGGTGTCATGAAATCCAAAGTAATCGGTTTTATGTCCGATTTAAAATTTAATGCTTTATTGAATAAAAAAATATAACATTGGTTTTCATGAGACTAATGTATTTTTTACAGTTTTCAAGTTCTACAAAGAAAATAATTTTTTTCAAAATTTCAAATTTTTAAATTTCAAAAATTAAAAAAAAAATAAAAAAAATTAAATTTGATTTTTTTTAAATAAAGTTTTGTAAAGAAAATTAAAAATGTATACAAATGAAAAAAACTTAAAAACTTCAAAATATGCACTAAAAGAGTATAATATGCTCTAAAAACTCGAAAATATGCCATAAATATGCTACAAAATCATGCAAAATTATGCTCTTATGGGTAAAATATGCAAAAATATGCTCTAACAAATCGATGCCAATATTCTAAAATTGGTCTGAAACGTGTAAATATCTTATCCATGAGTCCATACGACGCAACACAAAAAACATGCAAAAAGAAGAGATGGATTGATTACCGTTGTTTCGAATCAGACAAAATCAAAGATCATATGACCGCGCGTTGCAATTTTTGTGCTCGCTACTGTATATTTAGCTTTTTATAATTAGTTCGTATGTTTATGCGTGAAAACTTTTTTCAAAAATTTAAAAATTAAAAAATCACCTCATAAAGAGTTCATACTTTAAAACACAATATCTCCCGATTTTGACCTAAATTTTCAAAACGGAGTAAGCCACTAGATTCTACGACCCAAAATTATGTTTAGGTGTCTCGGCGTTTTTCTGTGTCTTTTTGACATACTTACAGTGTTATCAATACTAGTTTTTTAAACGATAAAAATGGATAGGTGTCATGAAATCCAAAGTAATCGGTTTTATGTCCGATTTAAAATTTAATGCTTTATTGAATAAAAAAATATAACATTGGTTTTCATGAGACTAATGTATTTTTTACAGTTTTCAAGTTCTACAAAGAAAATAATTTTTTTCAAAATTTCAAATTTTTAAATTTCAAATAAATATCTTATCCATGAGTCCATACGACGCAACACAAAAAACATGCATTTGCATATTCTGATTTCCCTGGTAATGAATATTGTGCATTTAAGTGATTTTCTGGAGGGGACCAAGTATGAGAGCTATGACCAAATATGGACCGATCGTAGAACAGTTTTATAGTGTAATTTATGTATATAAGAGCAATATTTGTGCTAAATGTATGGAAATCAATATTTTGTAATGAGTTATGTGCGTTTAAGTGATTTTCGGGAGGGAACCTTGTATGGGAGCTATGACCAAGGATGGACCGATCGGAAAAAAATTTCACAGTAATATTTCTGTGCATATGAGCAATACTTGTACCAAATTTTATATGGATATGTTAATTTAGTAATGAGTTATGCGCGTTTAAGTGATTTTCGGGAAAGGAACATGTATGGGAGCTATGACCAATTATGGACCGATCGGAAAAAAATTTCACAGTAATATTTCGGTATGTGAGAGCAATACTTGTAATGAGTTATGTGCGTTTAAGTGATTTTCGGGAGCTATGACCAATTATGGACCGATCGGAAAAAAAGTCATTTTAATATTTCTGTATATGTGAGCAATACTTGTACCAAATTTTATATGGATATCTTAATTTAGTAATGAGTTATGTGCGTTTAAGTGATTTTCGGGAGGGCACCTTGTATGGGAGCTATGACTAATTATGGACCGATCGAAAAAAATTTCACAGTAATATTTCTGTGCGTGCATATGAGCAATATTTGTACCAAATGAGTTATGTGCGTTTAAGTGATTTTCGGGAGGGGACCTTGTATGGGAGCTATGACCAATTATGGACCGATCGGAAAAAAATTTCACAGTAATATTTCTGTGCATATGAGCAATACTTGTACCAAATTTTATATGGATATCTTAATTTTGTTATGAGTTGAGCGATTTTCGGGAAGGGTCCTTGTATGGGAGCTATGACCAATTATGGACCGATCGGAAAAAAATTTCATAGTAATATTTCTGTAAAAGCAATACTTATTCCAATACTTATTCCAAATTTTATATGGATATCTTAATTTAGTAATGAGTTGTGCGCGTTTATGTGATTTTCGGAAAGGGTCCTTGTATGGGAGCTATTACCAATTATAGACCGATCGGAAAAAAATTTCATAGTAATATTTCTATGTATATGAGCAATACTTATTCCAAATTTTATATGGATATCGTAATTTAGTAATGAGTTATGCGCGTTTAAGTGATTTTCGGGAAGGGTCCTTGTATGGGAGCTATGACCAATTATGAACCCATCCAGAAAATTTTTTCTCTCAATGAATTCTATTGACATACGATTTTAAGTTGTAAAATTTTGTGAATATATCAGCATTATGACGGAAGTTATTAACAAAAAACTCATTTTCCGGGAATATGTACTTTTGTATGGGAGGTATATGAAAATTACATCAGAATGTATAATGTATATGAAAATTACATCAGAATGTATAAAAAATGCTTATTTTTTTCGGAGTAGTTTTAAATTTTGATTCATAACTTTTCCCGATGTGGACCGATTTTGCGCATTTTCAATACCAAACTGTACCGGATAATAATGAATATTTTTGCTGAATTTCGTTAATTTCCATTGCTTCGTTTTAACGTGAGCGTGTTTTACACAGACAGACAGACAGACGGACGGACATAGCTAAATCGACTCAGAATTTCACAAGGACCCAGAATAAATATACTTTGTTGGGTATCGACTCAGAATTTCATAAGGACCCAGAATATATATATACTTTGTTGGGTTTCAGATGAATATTTCTTGGTGTTACACACGGAATGACAAACTTATATACATATGTATACCCTCTATCACCACTGATGGTGGTGGTGGGTATAAAAATGCTAAAATGGTCACACTGCGCATATATGAGCATTACACCACTTTAGTAGGGAGGGTATATTGGGTTTGTGCAGATGTTTGTAACATACAAAAATATTCGTCCTATACTCACCGTCGCAATTTTCAAGATAATTGGATGAAATTTGGCACACACGCTTTGTTTTGCACAAGGACGAAGCCTATTGAAAATGGTTAAAATCGGTCCATTATTTCACCTAGCCCCATTACAACAGAACCCCCCGAAGAGGGTTTCTGAGCTCATACTTATGTTAAATATACCTGTATATTGATAAAAAGCAGCACAACTAAGTTTTATTCAAGCCTTGATGGCCTTGCCAAATTTTATAGAGATCGGGACTCATTTCACCCTAGCTCCCTTACAAAGCCCCCTTCAGAAATTTACTTGATTGTCCAAAATTAACTTATAAACTTAAATATCGCGATTAAATTCAGCACAATAAAATATTATGTAAATATAAATATATTCACAAAATTTTATCGGGCTTGGTCCATATTTGCCCCTAGCCTGTTTCAGAAAATTAGTTTTTCGTAAATAATAGGTTAAATTTGTTTCTATAGCTTTATTATTTTGGCCTTAAAAAATAAATTATTACTCTCATATGAAAAAATTAATTTCTTAATAAATGACGAAATAAATGAGAGTAAAATATTGGACATTACTTTTTGGAATGGAACAAAACCAAATACGAGTGAAAGTAGAGATCGTATTCAAAAAACTATATAATAAATTTTCAATTCTCTGATCCCTTTTCCTTTTTGAAGAACTTTAAACTTTCAAGGATATAATTTTTTTTAATTTATTCAAATATTTCTAGCCTCGTGTCCATGGTCGTCACATTAAGTAGGATGTCTCTGAAAATGGCAATATCATTATAAAATGTTATCCTTCCATATAAAGGATGAAATTATAAAATTAATAATATTTTTTATTTATCAGGACAGGAAAAATTTAAATTGTTTTATTCGTCCTGATATAAAATATGTATTGAAAAATTCTTAGAAATTTGAAGGTATAATATATTTAAAGGACATCATTTACAATCTTTTAACTTTTAAATGTAAACAAATTCCAACCCTTAAATGGAGAAATTTGTTGTTGTTGCTGTTTTAACGAGGTTGAAACAACAAGAAACCAAAGTTATTTATTGATACAAATAAATAACTTTGGAAGATAAATGCAGGATGCACTTACTTGATTATTCCGTAAGTATCAATAAAAGACAGTAGATGTTCGGGAAACGTTATAAATCTTTATTTATTGAATGCAATGGCGCTTAGGTCAATTGACAGGACGTTGGAATGACACACAGTGGTATAGGAAAAAAAAAGAGGGAAATAATTTGGTATCTTCTAAACGGTTAATCCGATTTTAATGAAATTTGGTATGCACAAAGAGGAGGTGTTGTCGAGTTTAGGTTTTGAATTTGGACCTTATAGGCCAACCAGGGGCCCGGCGGGGGGTCCTCAAATTAGGACACCTCGGCTATGTTAAATTTTTAAAACGATCCTATTTCTTCATTTGAGTTTCGATTTAAAAAAAATTTCGTATATAGCAGTATATAAATTTTCTAAAAGATGTTTAGTTTTCCCTAATTAATTTGTCACTTAAAAAACATTAGGTAGGCATGTTATATATCAATGGAAAGGTAATTTTGTCTATTTTTCAAAACTGTATATAATTTGAAAATTAAAAAATTCGCGGAATACTTTTTTTAAAAAAAATTAAAAAATGTTTTTCATTCAGTTTTTGCGAAGATAAAATTTTTCAAATTGCAATAAAAATTTTATTTATGAATATTTTTTGATGAAATTTTACTGTTAGGTAGATTTTTTTACTCAAAATCCAAAATTAAATAAAAATTTCGAATTTTCTTATTAGAAATCCCGGAATTCCCAAAAAAGTTTTAAAAAATCCCAAAAATGGGATTTTTTGGTTTTTTGCCTATTATATCCATACTAGGGGCGGGGTTATCGAAACCCGTTACAAAATGATTAAGAACATATTGGGTCATATAAAACAGGTCACTATAATTTGATATCGACTATGCGATTTGAGAATTTTTGCTCAAAATTGAATTTTCCATAAAAAATAGGGTTTTTTTGGATGGACCTGGTCCCCTCGGTATCAAAAATTTTTAGGTTTTGTTTCATTTATCTTACTTTATGTAAAGTCAGCTTTCCAAAAAGTATAAATTCTATATACATCTTCTTAGAAACTTTTTAGATAACTTAAAAAGAAAAAGTTACTTTTTTCCCAAAAAATGGCAGAAAATCGAATTTTTTTAATTTTTTAAATTAAAATGCCTATAACTTTGGACTCAGTCATGATTTTTACATAATTCTTTCACTGCTTGATATATAAACTTGTTGTTTAGCGAATAAAAAAAAATGGCGAAAATCGGGAATATTTGGACCCGCTATTATCAAAAAACTAAAGTAAGGACGGTAAAAATTTTAAAATTTTAATTTTCAAATGCGAATATCTCCTAAACTATAAGAGATAATTTACTGCTACGACGACATTTTTTATAGTGCTCCTAATTTGAGGACCCCCCGCCGGGCCCCTGGTTGGCCTATAAGGTCCAAATTCAAAACCTCGACAACACCTCCTCTTTGTGCATACCAAATTTCATTAAAATCGGATTAACCGTTTAGAAGTTACCGAATTATTTCCCTCTTTTTTTTTCCTATACCACTGTGCGTCATTCACAGTGATGTGAATAATCACAGCACACGAGAAACTCATCGTCCTCTTCAGCTTCAGATGAATTGTCGCGAGCCTCAACAAAATGAAAACAATATATTTTTTAATTTCACGATTTGATGCCCATATTTATATAAGGATTTAAATATTTAATTAAATGTTTATATCCTCAACATTTTGATGTCCTTTAAAAAGAAAAAGAGATCAGAAAGTGGAAAACTGAGTACCCAGTTCTTCTGTATGCAATCTCTGCTTTCACGGGTATTTGGTTTTGTTCAAGTCCAAGAAGTAATGTCCAGTATTTTACTAACACAGATTTTCTTATTTATCAAGAAATAATTTTTTTTAATATTAGAGTAATAATATATTTTTTTAGCGACTTAAGTAATAATGCTATAGCAACAATATTTAAGTACTAGTATAGCTAGTGTGCTTTGCTACCTTAAAAGTAATATAAATAAAAAAACCCACTTAACAATTTTGAAAATTCTAACTACAATAGTTTATTTAATTCATATATATGGTGCCAAGCCCCCCATTGAAAGTCTGCCCGTTATTCTCTAAATGTTTACACGAATGTCAAAGTTCTTCATGTAAAATTTGAAGATTCAGCTCTAATAGTTTCTCAGATATACAAATTATTCTATTTAATTCATGTGGTGACTTCAAGCTCCCCAGATGAAAGTCCGCCCTCTCTCCTCCAAAATGTTCAGATGAATATCAAAGTAATTTGTGCAAAATTTGAAGAATCTAGTTCTATTAGTTTCCCAGTGAACTCTTTTTCCCTAAAAATGTTCAGATAAATACTAAAGTTCTTCGTGGAAATTTTTAAGAATTTAGTTCTATTAGTTTCCCAGATAAACGAATTTTTGTATTTTATTAATATGGGAGGTGCCGCTTCCCTCATGGTTAGACCGCCAATTTATTACCCAAAATGTTTACATAGATGTTAAAGTTATTCGTGCAAAATTTTAAGATTCTAACTGAAATAGTTCCCAAGATAAACGAATTTGTGTATTTAATTTATATGAGTTCTAATGATAGTCTGCCCACTTTTTATCCTAAATAATCATATTGACACTAAAGTGGCTCCGACAAGATTTGAGGACTCTAACTGTTATATTATCTCAAATATACGAATTTGAAGAATCTAGTTCTATTAGTGAAACGAAAATTTGTATTTAATTCATATGGGAGGTACCAAGTCCCCCATAAGTCCGCCCGTTATGCTCTAAATGTTCAGATGAATGTCAAAGTTCTTCAAGTAAAATTTAAAGATTCTTGGTCTTATAGTTTCTCAGATATACAAATTTTTCTATTTTATTCATAGGGGGCCCCAGGCCCCCCAGATGAAAGTCCGCTCTTTTTCCCTAAAAATGTTCAGATGAATACTAAAGCTCTTCGTGCAAATTTTTAAGAATTTAGTTCTATTAGTTTCCCAGATAAACGTTCAAATTACGAAGATTTTCGGCAATTCACACGTACACTACCAGATCCACAGTGGGGCAGAATGGAAATTTTTTGGAAATAAATCTGGCATTTCTAAACGGCTGATCCGATCGGGATAAAATTTGGCGTGAGCGTAGCCAAGGAGTATTCGAGTTTAAGTTTTGAAGATGAACCCTGCAGATGCCCCAGGGACGGCGCTGTGGCGGCTCAAATTAGGGTACCTACGACATGTAAAATTTTTAAACTCGTGCCATTTTTTTGTTTTTCACACAAATACAAAGATTTTTATATTTTGTGAAAGCGCTCGACGAGATCTTGAAAAAACATGCTTGGACATACTACTTATCTCTTATAATATCCGAGTTATAGGCATTTAAAAATTTAGTGATACAAAATTTACCATACCTTGGTCCGCCTTTTTTTGAATACCGGGCGTAATTTTGGACCAAATGGACTCAATTTTTTCTTGTTAGTTAGACAACAAAATTTCCAATAATATACAAAAAATTTCAGATCAATATTGTTTACAGATCCAAAAATATACGTTTTTTAATTTAAAAATTCAAAAAATTTTAGATTTTTGGCGTTTTTTTGCCAAAAATGTGTCTTAACTCTTTTATTAATAAAATAAAATTTTTATTAAGAACATATAACAATTTTATAGTTTTCTAAAAGGTATCTTTACGCAGAACGCTTTGGCGTAAAAAACTTGTCCTATTTTTTGAAAATGTTGCCACTGCGTCCTTCCGAATATGACCTATTTTTTATCAAAACTTCAACTTTGGGCCACATGTTCTAAAATCCCAAAGCTGGGATCAGAAAACTGAAAGCAGTTTTGGAAACCTCAATATGTTTTCTATTTACTCCAAAAGTATTTTCCCAGCCCTGAAAGAAATGTGGACCCTATGGGCAAAAAAGTAAAAAATCCCATTTTTGGGATTTTCATTCCTATTTTTGGGAATTGCGGGATGCCCATTGACCTTTTCAATTTTTTTTTTTGCATATTCTTATTTGAAATGACAAATTTAACAAGCGTTGAAAATTTCATTGAGTTTTGTTCATAAATAAAGATTTTGTCATATATTACATATTTGTTTAATTTCTAAAACTATGATTTATATCAAAATTTTAATAGGATCGCAGATAGCTACAACAATTTAGTCCATATTTATCCCTTAATATCATTTTTTAGTTAGATATGGAAATTCTCGACCCTTTACAAAAAATTTCAAGCCAATATCTCAATTACATTCAAAAATATGTTCATTTAAACTTGTGTCCTTTAATTTCATCTTTTTCATATTTTAGTATTAAGTATGACAGAACATACATTTGGTGTTGAATAAAATATTTGGACAATTTTTAAAAATTATTTAGTTAATTATTTTATTATAATATTGTATATACAATAAAAAAAATTATAATTTTATTATGAGCCACGCACAACAACACCTAAATCACCCCACACAAATTACCTTTCCCGCCCACCGAAATATAAAACACAATTTAATACAATATCATCAGTTAGTATAATAGCTTTTTTTATTTGAACTGTTTATCTTAAACATAATACAATTAATTCTTACAACCTACTTATATAGTTAATTCCTAACACTACTTATTTTCTATAAAATAATCTGTCATATCGGTATACATATACAGAAGGTAATATAAGTCCTTTAAATCTTCCTTGTTTTGAGATGATAGAGTTTCATAACAAATCCATCTTTTTCGCATAGTTGAAAGAACAGGATCAGAAGACAGAAGTAAACTATTAAAAATATCTTCATTCTGTGATTACCTGGAGCATTTTCTTGAGCTGAATAGTTGAACATGCTTAAAATCTCGATTCCTCGCTTCCTGGGCTTCTTCTGTTAACTCTTCAAGTGGAAGAATATTCGATTCAATTATTATTTGACCATGACACAATACTTTGTGTACTGTTGGTGTTAGTTCCCTCCATGGATACAGAGATACAAGTAATTTAGAAATTTCAGATGTGTATTCCCCAAATCGATTTTCATTAATTTTATGTTTACTATTCAGTGCCATTAAAATAGTTTTAACTCTTCGAAGCAACTCCTTGTCGATTCCAGTTATTTTTGAAGTAATTTCAAAATCACGAATAAACCTTCTCGACGTATTACCGTCATTTGTACTACCGCAACTTGAAAGTGGTTTGTCGATGTTTAATCCCATCTGAACTTTAAATTCTTCTTGGATTCTGCTTTTTTCCGCAGCTCTCAGTTCTTTCAATTCTTCATTATTTTTTGTTGATTTAGTAGGATAGTTTGTTTTTTTTTTTCCTGGATCGCCTTGTATGATGGTAATATATTGTGTCCTTTTTCATGGAGAGCTTTCCTTAATATTTGGTACTTATTTCGACTGAGACCCAGTTCCAACATTAGCGCTATTGCTTCCTCTTCAGTAAAATTTGATTATGATGTTGGAGTTGGTATACTTTCCACAATTCGCTTAAGTCGTTTTGGTGATGCATTAGGAAGAATAGTTGCAATATGTACGACATCCATAGGTTGGTTTTCCTTTTTCAGCATTTCGTTAAATGTATCAGTAATTTCCTCATTTGAGATTGAAAAAAGTTTTTGTGTGACCCTCTTTTTTTTTACCTTGAACATAAGTCTTCGTATGACTTGCAAGGCGCTCCTGTTGATGTGTTGTAAGTTGAGATTTCCGTAGTAGTTTCCATCCAACTACAAAATTTTAATCGAAATTTCTTTTGATTTCCATCCACAGACTTACTTTTTACATCAAAAAGTTTTAAAAAGTTGTCAATTTTTGATATGCCTGTTTTGTCTACTTTTCTACTATATGTAGTTTTTATATAATTTGAAATGTCTTCAATGCTTTCTGGCCCTTTTGAAGATATACTCCATAAAACGGAACACAACTCTTCGTACTTTAATGTAATCTTCATTGTAGATTTATTAAATATGGTACTTAAAATCTGAGAAGTTTACTTATATACCAATTCTTGTCATTTCCGATGCAGGTATTCCAAAGTAAAAAATTACGAATTGTCTACCTATTAACATTTAGGACTATATTACTATAACCTGTAATTCAGTCATTGATATTTCTTATTAGTGAATGAATCGAAATTATCATTACCTGTATATTTTTACCCACATGATCATAAACGAAACAGAACGAAATGATCTGTCGAAAAAATTTAGGTAAAAAATAGTTATAAATTTTTGAAAATTTAAGCATAATAGGACCTTTCAATTATAAGGATAAGCAAACAAATAGAAAATAGGTAAATATAAGATTTAAATATGTGCTGTCATACTTAATACTAAAATATGAAAAAGATGAAATTAAAGGACACAGGTTTAAATGAACATATTTTTGAATGTAATTGAGAATTTCCATATCTAACTAAAAAATGATATTAAGGGATAAATATGGACTAAATTGTTGTAGCTATCTGCGATCCTATTAAAATTTTGATATAAATCATAGTTTTAGAAATTAAACAAATATGTAATATATGACAAAATCTTTATTTATGAACAAAACTTAATGAAATTTTCAACGCTTGTTAAATTTGTCATTTCAAATAAGAAAATGCAAAAAAAAATTGAAAAGATCAATGGGCATCCCGCAATTCCCAAAAATAGGAATGAAAATCCCAAAAATGGGATTTTTTACTTTTTTGCCCATAGGGTCCACATTTCTTTCAGGGCTGGGAAAATACTTTTGGAGTAAATAGAAAACATATTGAGGTTTCCAAAACTGCTTTCAGTTTTCTGATCCCAGCTTTGGGATTTTAGAACATGTGGCCCAAAGTTGAAGTTTTGATAAAAAATAGGTCATATTCGGAAGGACGCAGTGGCAACATTTTCAAAAAATAGGACAAGTTTTTTACGCCAAAGCGTTCTGCGTAAAGATACCTTTTAGAAAACTATAAAATTGTTATATGTTCTTAATAAAAATTTTATTTTATTAATAAAAGAGTTAAGACACATTTTTGGCAAAAAAAACGCCAAAAATCTAAAATTTTTTGAATTTTTAAATTAAAAAACGTATATTTTTGGATCTGTCAACAATATTGATCTGAAATTTTTTGTATATTATTGGAAATTTTGTTGTCTAACTAACAAGTCCATTTGGTCCAAAATTACGCCCGGTATTCAAAAAAAAGGCGGACCAAGGTATGGTAAATTTTGTATCACTAAATTTTTAAATGCCTATAACTCGGATATTATAAGAGATAAGTAGTATGTCCAAGCATGTTTTTTCAAGATCTCGTCGAGCGCTTTCACAAAATATAAAAATCTTTGTATTTGGGTGAAAAACAAAAAAATGGCACGAGTTTAAAAATTTTACATGTCGTAGGTACCCTACTTTGAGCCGCCACAGCGCCGTCCCTGGGGCATCTGCAGGGTTCATCTTCAAAACTTAAACTCGAATACTCCTTGGCTACGCTCACGCCAAATTTTATCCCGATCGGATCAGCCGTTTAGAAATGCCAGATTTATTTCCAAAAAATTTCCATTCTGCCCCACTGTGCGATCGTAAACAAAACTCATAGCAAGAGCGTAAAAATACAAAAAATTATCTTCAGTTGCTTAACAGCAGTGTTGCCAGAACTCCCTTAGAATAAAGTGCAAAATGACGGTCAAAAAAGTGCAAATTCCTTGAAAAAAGTGCTAAATTCATATCAAGTTTTTAAAAGTCCATTAAGCCATGTCTACCCGTCTGTGTGGCTGGCTGTCCAGGTATAATGTACAGGTCGCAATTTTTTACATAATTCAACGAGATATTTTATATGAAAAATGCAAAAGACTATTTCAAATTGATGCGTGATTTGACCTTGCCTATAAAATATCCCTTTACAAAATCAGTAAGGGGTAATTTCAAAAAATTTCGAACAAAAAAAGTAGGATTTTGAACATGACTCTCTCCGATTTTTTTCAACAAGCATTAAATGTAACATCGTATATTTACTAAACTGTTTATCCGATTTTAATAGTTTTAGTTCCCAATTAAAGCCTATGTCTTGTAGTTTCATAATATTCAAGATATTTAAAAATTTAAAGTTTTATTTGTTGATGAACACAAAAATAAATTTAAAATTTTGAAACAAAAATTAAATTGTTTATGAACAAAAAATTAAAATTTTTGAAATTTGTGTGGAAATGATGTGGATTATTTTACTAAAAGTTGATTTACTTGAGATTCCCTCATTGTCCCATTCTGAAATTTGTATATTTTATTGACAACACTATAAGCAATCTTATGTGAAGGAATAAAGAAAATTTAAGGTGCCTTTTTTGAGATATCCTTGACTAAGACGTTGTTTGATGTCATGATTCATACCTTAAAACAGAAATATTTTAACTAAAATATTTTCAAACTGCAAGACATAGGTTTTAATTAGGAACTAAAACGATAAATATTTTAGAAAATATACGATGTCAAATTTAATACTTGTTGAAAAAAATCTTAAAACATTTTAACTTTGAACCTTAATAAAATATAAACAGAAAAAGTATTTAAATAATCTAGGATGACAAATCTTTTAATTATTCATTAAGAAAAAAATGCTAAAAAAGGGTTCGGGAGAAAAAATTTAATATTTATAGTTTTAGTTATTTTTATATAAACAATTTTATGGGTCTTATTCACAACACTTTAGCAGATGTATTCTTATCGAAAAAATATTGAAAATTCAGTTGAAATAGGCGCAATTTACATGAAGACTTTTCAGACGTCTATTTTTCCAATTCTCTTTTGAGAATCTTCCAAAAAATCATGAACATTTATACGGTGATTTTTTACATGCAACTATGCATGTCTTTTTTGGATGTTTAATTGTATAATCCTTTTTAATTACTTATTCGTAATAAAAATAAAATGAAATTTTTAACATAAAAACCATTTAATTTGATTTAAAAAAATTTAATTACACGCTATAGTATTTTTTTAATGAAAATTTTAATGTTTTCATGTAAAAAAAAGACATAATTATTTTTTTACATGAGCATAATATCAACAGTACGAATGAGTTTAAAGAGGAATGTCAAAAACAATCATGAAAATCCCAAATCATGTTTGTTTTCTTACCCCCCATTCTTCTCTACCCCGCTCACCACCAATCATCGACAAACATGAAAACAGACGTCTGGGCAAACATGAAAAAAAAATCATCGTGTAAATTGGGTGATAATCTTAAATCTTGGCGAATAGATGTCAGGTTTATTACTCATACTTCAAAGAGCTTTTAGAAAGCAATATAAATGTTGATGTAACAAATGAATTATGAGGGTTATATTCAAATACGCAAATTTGTAATTCTGGAATAAATTGTCAATAATATTTTCGAAATTAAAAAAAAAACAAGTTAGAGTGCTATATTCGGCTGAGCCGAATCTTAAAAACCCTTCACCAGCTACTTTTATATTAATATTTTTATAATTGATCAAATATTTGTAGAAATAAGTTTTCTCATGTCTTAAGTAGAAAAATCCGAAGATTTAAACAGCTTAAATCTATTACAATTCCAAGATTTATTGAACATTACAAACGCCATTTTCTATTATATTTTTATAGCGCCCTAAGATATGCTTTAGCGATATTTAGTATTTGTATGTATGCATGTGTGTGAAAAATTTAAGGATTTTCAAAATACATACATATATATAATTTTGTTCTACACAAATTGATAATGCAAATAGTTAAATACCTAGTATGAGAGATATGACCAAATATAGACCGATCGTAAAAAATTCTTTAAGCAAAATTTCTGTAGATAAAAACTATATTTCAGTCAAATTTTGTATCTATATCGTAATTTAGTAATAAGTAATGTGCGTTTTAGTGATTTTCTGAAGGGAACCTTGTATGGGACCCACCGCACCCATGTTATGAACCTATCGAGAAAAAATCTTGAAATATAATTTTTGTATACTATTATTTGTACAAAATGTTGTATCAATGGCTTTATTTGGTAATGAGAAATATGCTTTTAGGAGATTTTCGTAAAAGGACCTTGTATGGGAGCTATGACCATTTATGTATATAAAGACAAAATTTCAAAATTTTGTTTTTATATCATTATTTGGTAATGAATATTGTGCATTTAAGTGATTTTCTGGAGGGGACCTAGTATGAGAGCTATGACCAAATATGGACCGATCGTAAAACAATTTTATAGTGTAATTTATGTATATAAGAGCAATATTTTTGCTAAATGTATGGATATCAAGATTTGGTAATGAGTTATGTGCGTTTAAGTGATTTTCGGGAAGGGACCTTGTATGGGAGCTATGACCAAGGATGGACCGATCGTGAAAAAATTTTGAAATAACATTAAGTGTTTTTTGCATTACAAAATAGTATTTACGAACAAAAATAGTATTTATTTATATCATTATTTGGTAATGAGTTATATGCCTTTAAGTGTTTTTCTGAAAGGGACCTTGTATGGGAGCTATGATCAATTATGGATCGATAGGAAAACAATTTCACAGTAATATTTCTCTGTATATGAGCAATATTTCTGCCAAACTTTATATGGATATCTTAATTTAGTTATGAGTTATGCGC
Source organism: Lucilia sericata (assembly GCF_015586225.1). Lineage (NCBI taxonomy): Eukaryota > Metazoa > Arthropoda > Insecta > Diptera > Calliphoridae > Lucilia > Lucilia sericata. Next base: position 167,357 of record NW_023994902.1, on the reverse strand, counting down.
GTTTAAGTGATTTTCGGGAGGGGACCTTGTATGGGAGCTATGACCAATTATGGACCGATCGGAAAAAAAATTTCACACTAATATTTCTATGCATATGGGCAATACTTATACCAAATTTTATATGGATATCGTAATTTAGTAATGAGTTATGCGTGTTTAAGTGATTTTCGGGAGGGCACCTTGTATGGGAGCTATGTCCAATTATGGACCGATCCATAAAATTTTTCCTCTGAAAGAATTCTATTGACATAAGATTTTAATTTGTGAAATTTTGTGAAGATATCGACATTGTGGCGGAAGTTATTAACAAAAAACCCATTTTCCGGGAATATGTACTTTTGTATGGGAGGTATATGAAATTGTGGACCGAGGTGGAGGGAGGTATATGACAATTTTCAGCAGGGATCAAGCTCTTGCGTAGAAACGAATGTATGGTGATATTCATGGAATTATCTTGCATAGTTTTCGAGAAAATTACATCAAAATGTGTAAAAAATGCTTATTTTTTTCGAGGTTGTTTTAAATTTTGATTCATAACTTTTCCCGGTGTGAACCGTTTTTGCCCATTTGCAATACCAAATAACTTAGGAAAATGAAGAACATTTTGGGTGAATTTGGTTAAACTCTATTGCTTCGTTTTATCGTGAGCGTGTTTTACACAGACAGACGGACAGACGGACATAGCTAAATCGACTCAGAATTTGATAAAGACCCAGAATATATATACTTTGTTGGGTTTCAGATGAATATTTCTTGGTGTTACACACGGAATGACAAAGTTATATATACCCCCTATCACCACTGATGGTGGTGGAGGGTATAAAAAGTGCAAAATAGAAGAAAAAATGCCAAAAATGCACTTTTAATGCTAAAAATTTCTAGCAAAAGACGAAAAAGTGCTAAAAAGCATCTAGCACTTTTTTCTAAAAAATAAGTGCAGCCTACGAAAAAAAGTGCTAGAATTGCACTTTTAATGCCGTTATGGCAACACTGCTTAATAGCATTCAACAATGTAGGTTGATTTCGCTTTGTTTCAAAAATTGCAAAAACAATTTGTAAAAACAACAACACAATTAGTAAACAAGAGAATTACTTGCAAAAAACTCGTACACTCCAAAAAAATTTTACTAATGCATGAGAATGAAAACACATAAAAGTAGTATTTCTAATACTTTTTTTACACATTTTAAATAAAAAACTTTATCTTTGTGAAGAAATATATATTTTTCTTTTCTTTGAATATGTTTTATCTGTAAAATTTACTATTTTACTTGTTGTGAAATTTAATCATAACAAGCGTAATTAGGCAATATTTTTTCTAAGTGTTTTTTAGTATTTTCTCACCACTACAATAACAGTTTCTTAGCGTTTCTCTTTCTGCGCTTGGCTGCCCAGCGGTAAATGAAACAAAGTACTTAGATGATATTCGATGACATCAGTATGACGTTCTAAGCGAGCAATCTAAGTACTTAGAGTGCAATGTATGCGTAATCCAACATATCATCCACTTTAATTATAACATAGATTACGATTTAAGCAGAGAGTTAGCTGCCTTTTTCATGTTGTTTTTATTTCTTAAAAAAAACAGAACTAATGTACCCTTTTATTTTTCCGTTGTATACTACATGAAAAAAATATTCTTTTTGTTTCAGTTTATTTTATTTGTAAAAATTTATTATTTTATTGTAAAAATTTAAAATAATTGCGGTGATCTAACGCAGAAACGGATTTAAAAATCGGGGTAAATTTAGTTTTAATACTGACAATTTCCTGATTGTTTACAGGATCTGTAAAGGAAGATGGCCGAAAGTTTCAATAGAAAATTATTTTTATTTCATTTATCTTCGTTAAAATTGTTTAATTATATTTTTATAGAATTAACTACGTTTATTATTTGATGATCATTTTTAAATAAACTTGTATAATTTTAAAATAAATATAAAAAATATATATTTTTTTCTATAACAAAATCGGAAGGCATGGTACTTTAACTTACAAATGCAAATAGAATTGTAATCTACATTCATTGTAATCTACATTCATTGTAATAAGTGAAAGCATCACCACTGACTGCCACGAAATATCACTTAGATAAGCGAGTACATAATGTGTATTTTTACCGCTGGGTGGTTTACATAGATGTTAAAGTTACCCAGCGGTAAAAATATACATTATGTACTCGCTTATCTAAGTGATATTTCGTGGCAGTCAGTGGTGATGCTTTCACTTATTCTTCTACTTAGATTTAACATAAAAGTGTCCTAGGCTGCCACATCGATGTGCTCTCGCTTAGAATGTAAGCCACAATATCATTAGGACAAATTAAAATTTCACTTACATAATGTGTGGAGTTCTAAGCGAAGTTAATGAGACGCCTATAAACGCTTGCAAATAGTAATGTAATGTATGTAGATTACAATCCTATTTGCATTTGTCTTCCCTTTTTGTTATAGAAAAAATATATATTTTTTATATTTATTTTAAAATTATGTAAGTTTATTTAAAATGATTATCAAATAATAAACATATATTATAGTTAATTCAATAAAAATATAATTAAACAATTTTAACGAAGATAAATGAAATTAATCTTAATTTTCTTTTGAAACTTTCGGCCATCTTCCTTTACAGATCCTGTAAACAATCAGGAGGAAATTATCAGTATTAAAACTAGAATGTATGAAATAAATTTACACCAATTTTTAAATCCATTTCTGCCGTTTAGATCACCACAATTATTTTAAATTTTTACAATAAAATAACTTTTTTAACAAAACACAAATTCACTTACAAAAGATCAACTTTAAACTGATACAAAAAGATTCTTCTTTTCATGTACTATACAAAAGAAAAATAAAACGGTACTTTAGGCTTTTTTTAAGAAATAAAAACAAAAAACAAAATGAAAAAGGCAGCTAACTCTCTGCTTAAATCGTAATCTATGTTATAATTAAAGTGCATGATATGTTGGATTACGCATACATTGCACTCTAAGTACTTAGATTGCTCGCTTAGAACGTCATACTGATGTCATCGAATATTATCTAAGTACTTTGTTTCATTTACCGCTGGGTATTCGTGTAAAATTTTAATATTCGTTAAAACATACAAACCAACACACATTCATTTTTATATATATAGATGTGGTAAAGAATGCATAAGGTTTCAATATATGTATATTTTTAAATGAATTTTTAAAAGATATTATTTACACTTTTTAGTCCTGAAAGGAAAAACAAAATATAGTTTTATTTTCCAAAGATTATCCTCTTTCATTTGATACCCATATTGACGAAAACTATTTGATAGAAATATTTTAATACATTTTTATATCCTTAAAATTTCAAAGTACTTTAAAAAGGAGAAATATTAGGAAATGAAAAATTAAAACACAGTTTTAATTTATAAGACCACTAGTATCATGTGTATATGGACAGATTAATAAAATCGAACAATTTATTTCGGCAATTTAAACAACAATTTATTTAGATATTATACTATATTAAACTTCATATGCCTTTGAGAAAAAATTTTTCTGCCTTTGAGAAAAAATTTCATTATAATCTAAAAATTATAACGAAATTTTTAAATATATAAGAATTTGAAAATTCTTTAAAACTTTGAATTTTGTATTTATTCGAAGAGTATGTGTACCAAATTTCTCCAAAGGGTAAGGTGCGAATCATGTTTGAAATATTTTAAAAAGACCCTTGTATAAAAAAAAAACTAAATTATAATGAAAATAATTGTTAATATTTATAAAAAAATATAAAGATCCCCCATAATAGCGCAAAAATTATAAAGAATCCACAAATTTTAAGAAAATCCCCAAATCCCTCCCTACGAAAATCTGTCCCCAAAAAAAGTTGAAATCCCAATTTGGAGATATTTAATTCAACTTACTTTAATGAACGCGCGAAGCACTAATATAAATAAGGCAGACTCTCTTTTAATTAAGATTTATTTCTTCTTGGATTATACCAAGTCATGCTCTCAACATTTCATATTTCATAGGAAAATTCAAAAAAAAAAAAAAATAAAACAACTAAAAAAATATAAAAAGTTACTTGTTTAGATTTGTCAATTGTATTTGATCGCAAGTTAGCATCAATTTCTTTTTAAACAACAAAAAAGAAGCAAGTTAGCATTAAGAAACTATTTATCATTTTGTAACATCTTTAAACATGTATGTATGTATGTAACTAATTTTGATTAAGCCCAGAAACATTTGTATGAAGTGATTTTCAGATACCGACCGATTATATGACCTATTATGTGTCGATCCTGCCGATAACTTATTTGGGAACTATGACCAATAATGGACCAATTCGAAAAAGAAAAAAATCAAAGCGATTTATCTGTATACAGAGCGTACTCATGTCGAGTTTAATAATAAATTATGTGGTATTAAGTGGTTTTCTCCGTCAAGAATCAAGGATTCTTCATATATATATATATATATATATATATATATATATATATATATATATATATATATATATATATATATATATATATATATATATATATATATATATATATATATATATATATATATATATCGGATCATCGGATCGGATCTAATATATATCCTATAGTTATTTCCAAGCTTTTACCATCGGTATGGTAAATTTCAGGTTAATTAATTTAGTAGTTTTTGTATATTGTAAAGGCAAAATTGCTGTAATAATAGTTTTACAAAAAGTGGCATCCAATCAAGATTTTATATAGCCTATAGATCCTTTTGGGGTTAGACCTATTAGCGGCCCAAATTTCATGTAAATCCGTTCAGTAGTTTTGCCGTGAAAGCGTAACAAACAAACTGTCTGTTTTATATACATGTATAGGATGAATTATCCGCATTTAAGTTATTTTCGGATGTGGACCTTATATGGGAGCTATGACCGATTATGGAACGATCCGGACCAAATTTCGTAGAGTAATTCATATATACACAAAACACATTCATGTCGAATTTTATCCAGATAGCATTATTTATCTATGAATTAATCTCGTTTAAGTGATTTTGGGATGTGAACCTTATATGGGAGCTATGACCAATTATGGACCGAGCTGGAAAAAAAACCGTAGAGTGAATTTTGTATACACAAAACATACTCATGTCGAATTTTACCCCGATAGCTTTATTTATCAATGAAATATGTTCATTTAAGTGAAGTGGACCTTGCATGGGAGCTATGACCAATTGTGGATCGATAACGATAAATAAATTTCCGGGAATATGTACCTTTGTTAACTATTTTCAATAGGCTTCGTCTACAGTACCATAAAAGATCATGTGCCAAATTTCATTAGATTATCTCCAAAATTGCGACCTGTAGTTTGATTACAAGGCTTACAAGCTCTATTCGGGGCTTCAGTTGTATGGGGGCTAGGATAGGCTTCGTCCCTGGGGCAATAGAATATCATGTACCAAATTTCATTGAATTATCTTCAAAATTGCGATCTGCAGTCTGATTACAGGCGGACAGACGGACTGACATAGCTAAATCGACTCAGAAAATGATTCTGAACCGATTGGTATACTTTAAGGTGGGTATAGGACAAATATTATTGTGCGTTACAAACATCAGCACAAACCCAATATACCCTCCCCACTAAAGTGGTGTAGGGTATAATTAATCTATAGATGGAAAAAATAATCTGTGACAAAATTTGTCGAACTATCTCCTGTAGTTTCTGAGATAACTACTCAAGAATTATGAAAAAACTTAATTTTTTCGAGGTAGTCTGAAATTTTTACTCATAACTTTTTAAGGTATGAACCGATTTTGCTGATTTTCAATACCAAGCTGCCTAAGAAAACAGTGAATATTCTCTGTCAATTTGGTTGATTTCATTTGCTTAGTTGTAACGTGAGCGTGTTTTAACCCGACAGACAGACGGACATAGCTAAATCGACTCAGAATTTCAGAATGACCCAGAATATATATACTTTTTGGGTCTCAGATGATTATTTTTTGGTGTTACACATGGAATGACAGACTTATATATACCCTCTATCGCCACTGATGGTGGTGGAGGGTATAAAAAGCAAGAAAGTATATAGGGCATAATTAAGATATGAGTATATATAAAATGTGATATAGGAGGGTGTGATAAACTTCACATAAATTTTTTTTTCTGAAAGGACGTTTTTATAGAGCTAAGGTCAAATGAGGCCCAATCTTGGCACTTTTATGCTTAGACAAAACCAGTTCGAAAAGTCCGGTTATATGGGGATATGTGTAATAAAAGGAGGGTGTGATGAACTTCACATAAATTTTTATTTTTCTGAAAGGACGTTTTTATAGAGCTAAGCTCAAATGAGGCCCAATCTTGGCACTTTTATGCTTAGACAAAACCAGTTCGAAAAATCCGGTTATATGGGGATATGTGTAATAATGTACTGATTTTAAGTATTTCCAGTAGGCTTCGTACTTGCCCAATTTGAGTATGATTTTGGTAAATTATATCGAAAATGGCGAGCTGTGCCGTGCGCACAAGGTTAACATGGACACACAGATGAATATTATGATAAAATATCAAAAATTATCCAGATTTAGAAATAAGTTCCAAAAATCGATTTTCTAAAACTTTTCTGCAACACCAACATAATAAATAATCAATAAAGTATGCATTTTAAGTAAGCATGTTTATAAGATATACCAGAACTTTAAAAATTACAAAACCACTGCCTTACTTTATTGCATTTTGGAACCTTTTTTAATTAAGTAAGCATACACCACTTCAATGGGGAGGGTATATTGGGTTTGTGCTGATGTTTGTAACGCACAATAATATTTGTCCTATACCAATCGGCTCAGAATCATTTTCTGAGTCGATTTAGGGCTTGTAAACATTGTTATCAAACTACAGGCCGCAATTTTGGAGATAATTCAATCAAATTTGGCACATGATCTTCTATTGTACCGTAGACGAAGCCTATTGAAAATGGTTAACATCGATCCATTATTTCACCTAGCCCCCATACAACTGAACCCCCGAATAGAGCTTGTAAGCTTTGTAATCAAACTACAGGTCGCAATTTTGGAGATAATCTAATGAAATTTGGCACATGATCTTTTATGCTACTGTAGACGAAGACTATTGAAAATAGTTAACATCGGCCCATTATTTCACCTAGGCCCCATACAACTGAACCCGCCAAATAGGGCTTTTAAGTTTATAATTATGTTTAATATACTGGTATCTCGACAAAAAACTGCAAAACCAAGTTCTATACTAGCCTTGATGACCCTGATGAATTTTATAATTATAGGGCCTCATTTGACCCTAGCCCATATAAAAAGCCCCCATCAAAATTTTACTTTTTACTTTAATATCCACAGTTTTATTAAACAATAAATGGCTTATGTATATCTGAGGCAAGGTACAATTCAACTTAAATGCTTTATTATGAAAACTGAATTACATTTGATTCGTATACAGGTGTAGGGTATTATATGGTCGGCCTCGCCCGACTATAACTTCTTACTTGTTTTATATATATAAGTTTGTCATTCCTTGTGTAACATCAAGAAATATTAATCTGAAACCCAACAAAGTATATATTTTCTGGGTCCTTAAGAAATTCTAAGTCGATTTAGCTATGATCGTATGTCTGTCTGGTTAAAACACGCTCACGTTGAAACTAAGCCAAAGAAATTTACCAAATTTACTGAGAATATTCATTATCCTAAGCAGTTTGGTAATCGGTTTAAAAATCAAAATCAAGCAAAATCGGTTTACGACATAAAAAGTTATGAGTAACTACCTCGAAAAAAATTACGTTTTGTCCTTATTCTTGAGTAGTTTTCTCAGAAACTATCAATCAAAGATAATACGATGAATTTTGTCATACGTTAGTTTTTTAGCACAAGGATCAATTATGTTAAAAAACTTAATAATCGATCTAAAATTTTTCATATATAGTTATTAACTTCCTTATAACTCCATAAGGTCCACTTCCAAAAATCATTTTAACGCATATACATATGTATTTCATTTATAAATAAAGCTATCGAGATAAAATTCGACATGAATATGTTTTGTGTATGTATCAATAACTCTACGATAATTTTTCCGAATCGGTCCATAATCAGCCATATAAGGTCCACTTCCGAAAATCACTTAAACGCTGATGTTTCATTAACTAATAGATCTCGGAGTATAATTCGTCATGAATATGTTTTGTATATAAATCATTCAGCAATTTTTGTTTCCAATCACTCCACAATTGGGCTTAATTCTCATATAAGGTCCACTTTCGAAATCATTTAAACGCGCTTATTTCATTGATAAATAAAGCTATCGAAATAAAATTCGGCACGAATATGTTTTGTGTATGGGTACCCCAGTAGGATAGTTGGTAGTTTGCTATCCTGTCAGTCTGGAGGTTGTGGGTTCGATTCCCACCAGAGGCTCTGGTCTGCTACACTACAACGAGCGTATAGTCATCGTCACCCTGCTCGGTAAATTAGGTTAGAATATAATTTGTAATTTTATTGTAATGTACAAATAAATAAATGTTTTGTGTATGTATCAATCACTCTACGAATTTTTTTCTGGATAGGCTCGTAATTGGCAATAGCTACCATAAAATCACTTCCGAAAATCACTTAAACCCACATATTTCATTAACTTATAAAGAAATTGGGGTAAAATTCGATGTGAATATGTTTTGTATATATATATAAAACATTAGGTGATATTTTTCCAGGATCGCTCCATAATTGGCCACAACTCCAATATAAGGATCATTTCCAAAAATAACATAATTTCATTGACAATTAAAGTTATCGGGATAAAATTCAACTTGAATACGTTTTGTGAACATGAGCATGTTCTGTGTATAGATAAATCATTGTGTTAAAATGTTTGACGTCGGAGTAAAACTCGACAGAAACATGGTTTGTAAATATACAAATCATTCTCCTAAATGGTTTGGCATCGGCAAAACCAGCCCATAATAGGTCATAGCACCTGTAGAAAGTCCATATCCGTAAATCACTTAATATAATTTTTTGGGACCTAATCAACATAAGTTCCACATATGCATAATGAAATTACTAAATGCTAGTACCCTCACTACGGAAACAAAACTTGTGTCGAATGGGTTTTAAAAAGAAGTTAAGCTATATTCAAATATTTCTGGAAAAAGGGTTTCTCATATTTATTAATAGAACAAACAAAGATTTAAATCTGTTACAATTGTTACTAGTTTTTTCGCAGCATTAAAAACACGATTTTTTAGCGTATTAAAATATTATTTAAAGATATTTAAAAAAATTCCTCTTAATTTATTATTTTTTCTCAGCTGGAAGTTTTTAATTCTGACTGAATACAAATGGGAAGAGAATCTGTTCTTTAATAACTTCCAGGTATGCATGTGTGTGAAATAATATAAAATAACACTTTGTATACAAAAGTAATGTCTGTGTCAAATTTTGCATAGATATCATTATAATGTAATGAGTAATGTGAATTTAAGCGATATTTGGGAGGGGACCTTATATGGGAGCTATGACCAAATATGGGCCGATCGTGAACATTTTTTAAAACACATTTTTTGTAAACTACATTAATATTTGTGCCAAATTTTGTAAGGATATCATTATTTGGTAATGAGTTATGTCCGTTAAAGTGATTTTCTGAAGGAGATTTTCTACGGAACCAATGACCAAATATAGACCGATCGTGAAAAAATTTTAAAATAAAATTTTTGTATACAAAAGCAGTGTTTACTTTTACTAATATATTAGTCAGCATTTGCCGCAAAATACACATTTTTATCACTAGTCATACTAAAAATATTTAAACTTTTTCAGATTTAAAAAACATTGCTACTAAATATTGCCGTTCTGTTTTTATGTTTAACTAGAAAAATTGCGACGTTGCACTGCAATCTCTAGCAGCACGAATGAACAGTATTAATCTCTTGTTTTTGTACAAGAAAAAAATATATTTTTGTGCTATAGCAGCGCACACTCACATCTGTTAAACTAATATGGCTAGTATTGATGATATTTTTATTTGCGCTGAGTTTTTCCTAGCAGCAATTAAATTTTGTTTTGCAACTGCTAGCTGCAAATTTATTTATTGTTTTTTTTTTATATTTTATTTTATGAATAAACAGTTATACCAGTGTTACCACAATCTCTAATTAAGGATAATTATTTTTCGCAACATAAAAAATAGTTTGTAAAATATACATAGTGGCACCTCCCATATGAATTAAATACAGAAATCGTTTTTCTCGGAAACTATTATAGTCAGAATCTTCTAATTTTGTCGAAAAACTTTAACTTTATTATGAACATTGGGAAAAAATGAGCAGACTTTTATTAGGGGGCTTGGAACCTCCATATGAATTAAATAAATATGTATATGTTATTGAAAATATGGCTACCCCATAAAACACAACTCAAATTAAAAGCGTTCTTTAGATGTTTTTATTATTTTGTTCTAATGAATAAACATTTTTGAGCAATTTAGTTGTAAGATAATATGCTTATACTTATAACAATTTTATAACCAAATGATAGTTTTAAAAATTTTTTGTTGTAGAAATTAATAAATTTATAATCACCTTGTATAAAACAGGGAAAACACACATAATTAAAATATTTTTCGTTGAATTCTAATGAGCTTACTTTACAAATTATTCAAATCGCACTGTTAAAATGTGGAAGATTATTATATATATTTTTTGAAGAAATGTAGTTAATATTATTGTGTAATACATTAAGGAAAAAAACAAACAAATATCAAGGTAGTATTTTCTGTATTATATCATACATAAACTATGAGAATATTTAAACTATATTTTAATAATTAATATGTCAATCAGTACAGGATATTATAGGTCGAATATCATCGATATATGGATGATAATAAATATACATATTAATATCGACATACATACATATGTACATACATACATACATACATACATACATACATACATACATCATACATACATACATACATACATACATACATACATACATACATACATACATACATACATACATACATACATACATACATACACACATACATACATACATACATACATACATACATACATACATACATACCTACATACATACATACATACATACATACATCACATACATACATACATAATACACATACATACATACATACATACATACATACATACATACATACATACATACACATACATACAACATACATCCAACATACATACATACTACAGTACATACATACAGTACAACATGACTACATACATACACACATACCATACCATACAGACATACATACATACATACATACATACATACATACAGACAATGTACAACATACATACACATTACACACATACATACAAATTACATAATACATCATACATCCTAATACAGACAAAAACATACTACATACAAACATAGTTTACGTAAATTGAAGTGTATATGAATTTAAGCTCATGAAATGTCATAAAACGTGAGTGTACTTACATACATACCTACACTATATTTATTTACAAATTGCAGCATCGATATTGCCAAAAAATAATAAATAAAACTACAACTGGCAGTAGCAAAACTAAAATAAAGTTACATTGCTGCTAGGAAAAACTAAACGCAAACAAAAATAACATCAATACTCGCCATATTAGTTTAACAAATTTGAGTGTGCGCTGCTAAAGCACAAAAATATATTTGTGTTGGCCTGCAATTATGTCTGCCTGCTACTAGAAATTGCAAACACGAGTTGCAATTTTTATATTAATACGAATATATATGACTGCAATTTTTAGTAGCAAAGTGATACAAAAATGATAAACTTTCATATTTATTTTATAGTCATATACAAAAGAGGTGGTGCTAGTGATAGATTTCATTATTTGGTAATGAGTTATGTGCGTTTAAATTATTTTCCCAAGTGTGACGGTGTCATGACCAATTCTATATTTTAAGTACTTATTGTTTTAGTTTTATCCCCCTGTTACCATCACTGATTTTTTATTTTCATTCATTATCATTCGTTTCAATTCCATTTCAATTCATTGTAATTATGAATGTCCCGTAATTTTTTATACTTTTAAGACTGCTATAAATGAAAAAACAAGTAAGAGTTTTATATTCGGCTGTGCCCAATCTTATATACCCTTCACCATGATGTGTTAAAAAACAGTCAGTACGAATTTTATTACAAAAAATCAAAAAATACCAATTGCAAAACGGTAAGGTACCAAAAACTCCCCTTGTATGGTTTCTTACTTAATCTGGGCTCTACATGCATAATTTAATATTTCTAGGTTCAATATTACAGAAATTTCAAAAAGTACCTTTTGAAAAAAGAAAAAATACCAAAAAGTCCCCTTTTATGGGTTCCCACTTAATACAGGCTATACATAATTAATTTCATGTTTCTAGGTTCAATATTATAAAAAAAACTCTAGATGTACCTTTTGAAGAACGAAAATGTAACAAAAAGTCCCATTTTATGTGTTCTCGCCTAATCCGGACTCTACAAACTTCATGTTTCTAGATTCAATATTATAGAAAATTCAAAAAGTGCCTTTTGTAGAACGAAAAAGTACCAAAAATTCCACTTTTATGTGTTCTCGCCTAATCCGGGTTCTACATACTTAATTTCATGCTTCTAGGTTCAATATTATATAAAATTCAAAAAGAATGAAAAAGTACCAAAAGCAGAATGAAAAAGTACCAAAAAGTCCCTTTTTGTAGGTTCTTACCTAGTCAAGGCCCTACATGCTAAATTTCATATCTCTAGGTTCAATTTTATAGAAAATTCAAAAAGTACCTTTTGTAGAACGAAAAACGTACCAAAAAGTCCCTTTTATGTGTTCTGGCCTAATCCGGGCTCTACATACTTAATTTCATGTTTCTATGTTCAATATTATAGAAAATCCAAAATGTATCTTTTGTAGAACGAACAAGTAAGAGTGCTATATTCGGCTGTGCCGAATCTTATATACCCTTCACCATAGTGTATTTCATAAAATTTAAATTTATTTCATTTTTCCCACTATATCATTATTATAGCAATAGCAAAACAAAAAGAACAACAACAACGCTGAACGAAATAACCACACAAAAAACAAAATACACAAGGTAGAAAAACCAACAGCTTCCAAACATACGAAACGAAATACACAACAAAATAAAAACAAAATACACAATACCAACAGACATTCAAACATACGAAACTGAATGCATCAAGAAAAAAAAAAATTACATACAGAAGGCAATGAAACACACAGGCATCCAAACATACGAAACGAAATATTAAAAAACAAGTAAGAGTGTTATATTCGTCTATGCCGAATCTTATATACCCACCATCAAACCTCGTTTGACTCGAATGAAACTTACTTATGTCGAATTTCATCTTTTTAGGCCAGTTATAAGCGTTAAAGTAATTTTCTGAAGGGGACCTTATATAGTGGGGTAGGGTCAATTATGGGACGATCCTCATAAAATTTGGTAGACAGAATTAGGTTCGTATTAAATTTATTTGTGTCGAATTTCATCGCTACACTCGTATTTTTAAGCTATTAATGAGCGTTGCAGTCATTTTCTGAAGGGGACCTTATATGGGGGGTAGGGCCAATCATGGACCGATCAACATAACATTTTTTAGATAGATTTTGACTCGTATGAAACTTACTTATGTCGAATTTCATCTATATACTATTATTTTTAAGCCAGTAATGAGCGTTAAAGTCATTTTCTGAGGGGACCTTATATGAGGGGGTGATGTCAATTATTGACCGATCCTCATAGCATAGTGATTTTGGATCACAAGAAACTTACTTATGTCGAATTTCATCGCTATATTAGTATTTTTAAACAAGTTATTGCTGTTAAAGCTGCTTTTCGAGGGGCCACTTGTATGGGGGCTATCCGAAAACGTAAACCGATATTGCCCATTTTCAATACCAAACAAACCTTACCTATAAGAAATATTTATGTGAAATTTCAACCCTCTAGCTCTTTCCATTCGGACTCTATTGTGCATACGGACGGACATGGCTAGATCGTCTTAGAATTTAATGAGGACCCAGAATATATATACTTTTGTAGGTATATGACCAATATTTCGATGTGTTACAAACGGAATGACAAAATCAATATACTCCCCATCTTTTTTGATGGTGGGTATAAAAACAAGTTATAGTGCTATATTCGGTTCTGCCGAATCTTAAATACACTCCACCTTAAACTGGTTCCATAAATTATCAAATTGTATGGATTGATTCAAATTTACCTTAATATTTCAGACTTACTTTCATTACGCTTTACATATATGCAATTACAAACAAAACTACCACTTAACAGACTGTTGCAGAGCGTAATAAAATTAACCTAAATTCTGTATCTATATATATAAAAATGAATGTGTGTTTGTTTGTATGTTTGAACGTTATAGACTACAAAACTGCTGAACCGATTTTCTTGAAATTTTCACAGCGTATTCCTGTATGTCTGGAATAGGTAATAGGCTGCTTTTTATTTTGAAATCTCATGTGGGCGAGGTGCCACGCCCATATTAGAAAATATTAAATCCGTATATTTGAGATAATATAACAGTTAGAGTCCTCAAATTTTGTCGGAGCCACTTTAGTGTCAATTTATTTAGGACAAAAAGTAGGCGGAATAGCATTAGGGGGCGTGGCACCTCCCATATAAATTAAAAACAAAAATTCGTTTATCTTAGAAACAATTACAGTTAGAATCTTAAAATTTTGCACAAAGAACTTTAACATCCATGTTAACATTTTGGGAAATAAATTGTCGGACTACCCATGAGGGGAGCGGCTTTTTGCGAAAATAATCAATTTTTTAATCCCTATGGGTGGTACAAGAAATTGTGGACTGAGTTCGATTTTCATATAAGGTTACCTTCCTTCATAAAAACTATGGCACAAATATTGCTTTTATCTACAGAAATAAATACTGTACATTTTTTCACGATCGGTCCACAATTGGTCATAGCTCCCATACTAGGTCTCCTTCTCAAAATCACTTAAACGCATATTTCTCATTACCAAATAAAGGTATCCATACAAAATTTAGCACAAACATTGCTTTTATATACAGAAATGATACCGTAAAATTTGTTTACGATCGGTCTGTAATTGGTCGTGGCTCCCATACAAGGTCTCCTTTCGAGAATCACTTAAACGTATAAAACTCTTTACGAAATAAAGATATCCATACAAAATTTGGCACAAATATTGCTTTTATCTACAGAAAACTTATTATAAATTTTTTTACGGTCGATCCATAATTGGTCCTAGCTCCCATTTAAGGCCCCATTTCGAGAATAACTTAAACTCATATTACTAATTACCAAATAATGATATCCATAAAAAATTTGGCACAAACATTTATTTTTGAATTTTGTCATACATATAGTTTGGAAATCCACTGAGTTGAAAATCGAAATCAGTCCACAATTTCTTGTAGCACCCATAGGGATTAAAAAATTGGTTATTTTTCGCAAAAAATTAAACAAAAACTGTCCAAAAATAAACAGGATTCGAACTTAAAATCCCCCAGTTGCTAGTTTTACGCCATTCCCGCTACACCATTAACTAGCTTCGTAATTGTTTGCAACTAATGTTCACATAGAAATTCTCTTTCCTGTTTGTGTAAAAAATTGTTGTTAACCCAAGATCAAATAAAATGTGCACATTGAGAAAGTGTAACTGTTAATTTCTTATGCTATTCAGCAACATCAGTGTTGATAAAAGTTATTCAGCAGCAATGTTTTGTACAAACAGAAAATAACATGGCATTTTTATATGAAAAATATTAGTTAACGAAGGACAAAATAATGAAGTGGTGTAGTGGATGGAAGGGAGAATTAACAAGCTGAGCATTGGAGGTTCGATTCCTGGTCGATTTATCTTTTTTTTGTCATAAATAATTAATTTTGTTTTTAATCAAATTAAGTGTCGAAATTCGGTTCAACAAATAAAATATTTTTTTTTTTTTATAGGATCAACAACGTTGAAAATCTATTGTACCTCTTGTACATAATTATATAAGTTTTATGACTATTACCATACATTTCTCTCACACATAGAAATTATTTTAAATACAGAACTTAGGTTAAATTTAGTACGCTCTGTAACAGTCTGTTAAGTTGTAGTTTTGTTTTTAATTGCGTATTGTAAGGCGTAATGAAAATAAGTCTAAAATATTAAGGTAAATTTGAATCAATCCATAAAATTTGATAATTTATGAAACCAGTTTAAGGTGGAGGGTATTTAAGATTCTGCAGAGCAGAATATAGCACTCTAACTTGTTAAATTTGGTTTTGATATTTAATATTAAAATAAAAAACAAAATTATTAAAGAATATAAAGAACATACGTTTTATTACATTAAAAAAGCATTATTAAAATTATTAAAAAATTATTATATTCAATAATGTCTTATATAAGAGCATTAATGAAGCGCATACATAAAGCACAGATCTAATAAAATATAAAATACATGATATAAGTGCAACTAGTTGCTATTTAATAAACGCTTTTTGGATTCAAAACCTATTGCTTCAAAGTGGCTCATCTCAAACAAAAATCATGTACTTTTAACGCGCATCAGTAAGTGATTTCGGATTATAGTCTCCCTTACTAAATTGCTTCCAGGCAAGCAGTATTTTTTGCTGGGTAGTACTAAATGTGTGGATATCAATATTTTGTAATGAGTTAAGTGCGTTTAAGTGGTTTTCGGGAGGGGACCTTGTATGGGAGGAAAAAAATTCACAGTAACATTTCTGTATATAAGAGCAATACTTGTACCAAATTTTATATGGATATCTTAATTCTGTAATGAGTTATGAGCGTTTAAATGATTTTCAGGAGGGGACCTTGTATGGGAGCTATGACCAATTAAGGGCCGATCGGAAAAAAAAAATTCAGTAATATTTCTGTATATAAGAGCAATACTTATACCAAATTTTATATGAATATCTTAACTTAGTAATGAGTTATTTGCGTTTAACTGCCTAGGACAATTTTTTTTTTTTTTTTTTTTCGGGTTTTAATTAGGATGGCGGTACATTAAGCACTCATATTGCCAGGTTATCACACGTTTGTCCAGAGAAAACCCCACCAACCGACCTATACCTTCATATAGGAAGTTGGAGCATCCGGACTTAATTTCATCAAAAGTATTAATGGTCTCCACCAGAAAAAAGTTTTAGAGTTTTAATGGTCTCCACCAGTAAATATTTGAGTTTAAATGGTCTCCACCAGGTTATATCGTGAGTATTTTATGGTCTCCACCAGTTAAATACATAACCTCACTCTGAGGTAAAACGAAAGCACGCGTTTAATGAAGACAACGCATAACTTAGAACAGTTATACGAAGTAGTGCATTAAATTAGTGCGGGGTGAGAAGTAATTCTGTCGAAAGCCCAGCAACAAGCACAAGCCTGACCGTCCTTAAGAAATAAAAACGATGACGCGAGAGTTGTTCCCCAACTCAGACCTGAATTACAACTGCCTAGGACAATGGTAAATATTTTGGGTGAATTTCGTTAATTTTTATTGCTTCGTGTTTACGTGAGAATATTTTATACAGACAGACAGACGGACGGACATAGCTAGATCGACTCAGAATTTCATAAGGTCCAAGAATATATATACTTTGTTGGGTCTCAGATGAACATTTCTTGGTGTTACACACGGAATGGCAAAGTTAGATACCCTCTATTACTGATGGTGGTGGAGGGTATAAAAACAGTGTGGAAAATTTGGCCTTTAAACGAAAATGGCCTATAGACGAAGTGGACTTAAGAACAAATAATTTGTATGAAATTCGAAAATACCTGCAAGTGAATAGGATCGTTTTGTCTTACATCCGTTTTTGGCCTTTAAGCGGAATGGACTATAAGCGAAAAGTATTGTAATAAAGCAATGTAAAAAATCTAACACTAAGAAAAATCCAATTTTTCAAATCAGTTTTTTTTTATTTTCTAATTTTTTCGTAGTAACGCTATTTTGAAAATTTCAGTTCAAAAGTAGACAGAAAGTGTTTTTTATTTATTTACGCAGCGGCAACAAAAGTCAAAGTAAAAGAAAATTGTTTGTTTTATATATACAACAAGTTAGTTATAGTTAGCTAGTTAGTTAGTTAGTTTGAAAGAAGAATGTATATACATACATTAAATCCGAAGAAATACACCTAGGCCTCTATCGGGCCTGTTGTGCGCTCCTTAACCAGTGCCTCAGGTGGGAATCGAACCCACCACCTCCGGTCTACCAGACTAGAACACTAACCACTAACCTACCGGAGGCCAACAAGTTAGAGTGCTTTATTCTGCTTTGCCGAATCTTAAATACCCTCCACTTTAAACTGGTTTCATATATTATCAAATTTTATGGATTGATTCAAATTTACCTTAATATTTTAGACTTACTTTCATTACGCCTTACAATATGCAATTAAAAACAAAACTACCACTTAACAGACTGTTATAGATCGTACTAAATTTAACCTATGTTCTGTATTTAAAATAATTTCTATGTATGGTAATAGTTATAAAACTTAATTTGATTTAAAAAAAAAATTAAATTATTTATGACAAAAAGAGATAAATCGACCAGGAATCGAACCTGCAATGCTCAGGTTGTTAATTCTCCCTTCCATCCACTACACCACTTCATTACTTTGTCCTTCGTTAACTAATATTTTTCATATAAAAATGCCATGTTATTTTCTGTTTGTACAAAACATTGCTGCTGAATAACTTTTATCAACACTGATGTTGCTGAATAGCATAAGAAATTAACAGTTACACTTTCTCAATGTGCACATTTGATTTGATCTTGGGTTAACAACAATTTTTTACACAAACAGGAAAGAGAATTTCTATGTGAACATTAGTTGCAAACAATTACGAAGCTAGTTAATGGTGTAGTGGGAATGGCGTAAAACTAGCAACTGGGGGATTTTAAGTTCGAATCCTGTTTGTTTTTGAACAGTTTTTATTTAATTTTTTGCGAAAAATAATCAATTTTTTAATCCCTATGGGTGGTACAAGAAATTGTGGACTGATTTAGATTTTCAACTCAGTGGATTCCCAAACTATATGTATGACAGAATTCAAAAATAAATATTTGTGCCAAATTTTTTATAGATACCATTATTTGGTAATGTAAGTTAAGTTATTCTCGAAAGGGGGCCTTAAATGGGAGCTAGGACCAATTATGGATCGACCGTAAAAAAGAAAAATTTTAATAAGTTTTTTGTAGATAAATGCAATATTTGTGCCAAATTTTGTATGGATATCTTTATTTCGTAAAGAGTTTTATGCATTTAAGTGATTCTCGAAAGGAGACCTTGTATGGGAGCTACGACCAATTACAGACCGATCGTAAACAAACTTAACAGTATCATTTCTGTATATAAAAGCAATGTTTGTGCTAAATTTTGTATGGATACCTTTATTTGGTAATGAGAAATATGCGTTTAAGTGATTTTGAGGAGGAGACCTAGTATGGGAGCTATGACCAATTGTGGACCGATCGTGAAAAAATGTACAGTATTTATTTCTGTAGATAAAAGCAATATTTGTGCCATAGTTTGTATGAATATCGTTATTTGGTAAAATGAGCTATGTGCATTTAAAAGTTTTTCGGAAGGTAACCTTATATGGGAGCTATGAGCAATTATGGACCGATTCAGAAAATTGTTTCTTTATATGAATTCTATTGGCATAGGATTTAAACTTGTAAAATTTCGTAAAGATATCGGCATTATTTCGGAAGTTATTAACAATAAATTAATTTCGGGGAATATGTACATTTGTATGGGAGGATTTTTAACAATGTTGATCCTGGCACCAAGAGTTATATCTGTGACAAAATTCATCAATTTATCTGCAGTAGTTTTTGTAAAAAATACAAATAAATATGTGGCACAATGTTTTTTGAGGTTGTCTCAAATTTTGCTCATAACTCTGAACCTATTTCACCGATCTTGCTGATTTTTAATACCAAACTGCTTAGGATACCAATGAATATCTTGGGTGAATTTCATAAATTTCCTTTGCTTCCTTTTAACGTGAGCGTGTTTTATACAGACAGACGGACATATCTAAATCGACTAAGAATTTCATAAGGACCAAGAATATATATACTTTGTTTGGTCTCAAATGAATATTTCTCGGTGTTACAAACGGAATGACAAACTTATATATACCCTCTATAACCACTGATGGTGCTGGAGGGTATAAAAAGAACCGGCAACGCTTACTTTGTTAAATCTCCGTTCCATCCACTACACCACTTCATTATATAGTCCTTCGTTAACTAATATTTTTCATATAAAAATGCCATGTTATTTTCTGTTTGTACAAAACTTTGCTGCTGAATAACTTTTTTCAACACTGATGTTGCTGAATAGCATTAGAAATTAAACAGTTAGGCTACGTTCACACCTATGAAATATTTGACGTTTTTTATCAAATATTTGTTGTCTGTAATGTGAACACAAAATATTTTTGAAGAGCAAACAAAATATCAGCTGTTTTTCGTGAAACATTTTTATTTGTCAACCTACAAATATTTTCCCAATATGAACACAATGTGAACACCAAACACGAAACATTTTTGTTTAACGTTAAAAAATTTATTTAATTAAATTACAATTGTTTTTTACAATTTCATAGAAATTTCTGCCTAAAAACAAAAAATTAAATACGTTTTTATTTCATAATGTGCTAAAAATGAGTATTTCTGTTTTGACTTTTTTTTTTTGAAGAAGCAATGCCAAACACAATTTAGTACAAATAGTGAAAATTTGTTTGCCCAATGTTCACACTACAATAAATAATTTCTTAAAACAATTGACGGATAAAACAGTGAAAAAACAAGATTTTGTTTGCAGGCAAAGAGGAACATAACAAGAAGAACAGTTAATGCGCAACCAAACCAAAAGCCAAAAATATATCTGTTTATATTTACTACAAAGATATATCATTGAATAATAACATCAATTTATTCTAAAATTTCATTTAATATTGTTTTTCAACAAAATTTTATCACAAAAAATACAAATTACATTTCAATACTTTGTGCAAGTGGAAAAGAGACAGATGGTGAACCTGCACTGTCATGTTGTTGCTATTTAGTATAGTCCATGTAGCGAAAAACCTTGGTTGTTTGGAAAGGTTTATAGCGATTTAAAAAAATAAGCCGGGAAATAGCCAAATTATAAATTATTTTCATTAAATTATCTATAAAATTTAAAAGTATTGAGAATTGTTATTACTTAGTGTGCTTGCTACCCTAGAAGGAATATGTATAAATAAAAATCCCACTTAACGATTTTGAAGATTCTAACCACAATAGTTTTCCAGATTTATAATACGTTACATATGAGATATGTCAAGCAAACTATTGCGAGTTCGCCAGTTTCTATATATCGCCAATTTCTATTTATCTATAAAAAATTTGAATAATAGAAGAATTTCCAAGATGCACGAAATTTTGTATTTAATTTATATATGTTGTGCCAAGCCAACCATTGAAAGTCCGCCCCTTATGCTCTAAATGTTCACATGATTTTTAAAGTTCTTCATGTAAAATTTGAAGATTCTAGTTCTAATAGTTTCTTAGATATACGAATTTTTCTATTTGATTCATGTGTGGGCTTCAAGCTCCATACATTGAGAATTTTGGAATTTAAATTGAGAAAACTCCAATTAAAATTGGGAAAGTTTCAAATGAAATTGGGAAAATTTTAAATGAAATTAAGAAAATTTCAAATGAAATTGAGAACCTTTTATTTATATAACACATTTTAAAAAACAAATAATAAAGAAATTTCAATGTTAATCCACCGATTGTCGAGGAACAATGGCTGGTTTATCATGAATACTATGTAGGAATACCACTCAAGCGATATGAGTTGGTAGTCTGAATACGTCAAAGTAAAAAATATTAAAATGTGGTCTGAATTTCCCGCTGATTAGGTTAAAAGTTCAGATCCCAGTATAAAGTATAAAAAGTTTCGCAGAATTTTTCGAAATGATTGTCAAAATGTTCAAATTTTAAGCTTTCACGGAACATTCATGTATTGCACTGCGTACATATATGTACATTTATATTTATTTGCAAATTAAATATTAAAATTTTCTGAACATCATTTGTAATTTTCTTAATTTCATTTGAAAGTTCCCCAAATTCAATTGGAATTTTCTCAATTTCAATTCAAAATTCTCCATTTCAATTGTACTTTTCTAAATTTCAAATGGAAATTCACATTTTCATTTAGAATGTTCTCAATTTGAAACTGAACACCTCAAATTCAATTGAGATTTTCTCAATATAAAATGGAAATTCTTAATTTTATTTAGAATTCTCTCAATTTAAATTCTCAATTTAATTTAGAATTTTCTCAAGATCAACGTAAAATTCTCAATTTTATTTGGATTTTTCCCAATTTTAAATTAAAATTCTAAATTTGATTCAGAATTTTCTCAATTTCAAATTGAAAATCACAATTTTAATTGGAATTTTCTTAATATCTCAATTTCATGTGGATTTTTCTCGATTTAATACGTAATGTTTTCAATTTCACTTAAAAATGGTGTACACTATAGACTAGTCTATAGACTAGACTATATACTAGACTATATACTAGACTATAGACTAGACTATAGACTAGACTATAAAGTAGAGTATAGACAAGACTATATACAAGACTATGTTGTTGTCAACCAATTAATAACAAAATAAACAACAAAAATAATAATTATCTTTAATTTAGGCAATTGCTTAAATTTCTATTAAATGTCACAACTACTTTGTCTCAGATATCTATTTTATAAAAAATAAAATAAAACCCAGTCACTTTAGCGACTATTTACATTTTTGTATATGAGGTTATAACACTTTTTTTCAGAAAATAAACAAAGAACAGCTGTTATTTGACGCTGTTTGATCTTACATTTGGTTTGCAAGATCAAATAATTATTTTGCCAAAATGATGTAAATTATTTGACTTTTGGTGTTCACATTGGTGAAACAATGAAAAAATATTTATTTGCCAGCAAATCAATTTGTTTTATGAAAATCATCCGCATTGCCGTTTGTTAACATGAAATATTTTATGTTCAGATTCGACAAACAAAGTTTTTTCAATCGTGTTATATATTAATATTATACACTTTTATTATATAAATTTAATTTTAAACCTAATAAAAATAGTTAAAATTAAAACAAATTGGTAAATTGTTTTTTTCTTGCATTAAATTATACGATATACTGTGGCTGTAAAACATGTGTATGTTTGAATCAAATTATTTTTGCACTGTTTGATAAAACAATACCATCAAATATTTGCTCATGTCTGCACATGATATTAATATTGGGTTTATTTGACGCAACTTTAAAAATATATTATTACAAATATTTGGACCAAATATTTTTCAGGTGTGAACGTAGCTTTACACTTTCTCAATGTGCACATTTTATTTGATCTTTTGTTAACAACAATTTTTTACACAGACTGGAAAGAGAATTTCTATGTGAACATTAGTTGTAAATAATTACGAAGCTAGTAAATAGTGTAGTGGGAATGGCGTAAAACTAGCAACTAGGAGATTTTAAGTTCGAATCCTGTTCGTTTTGGACAGTTTTTATTTAATTTTTTGCAAAAAAGAATCAATTTTTTAATCCCTATGGGTTGTACAAGAAATTGTGATTTCGATTTTCAACCTAACAATATGTGTGACAACTATAACTATATTTGTGCCAAATTTTGTATGAATATCGTTATTTGGTAATTCAACAATAAATATTTGTGCAAAATTTTCTATGGATATCATTATTTGGTAATCAGCAGGGAAACCAAAACATGCATTTGCATGTTTTTTGTGGTGCGTCGTATGGACTCATGGATAAGATATTTACACGTTTCAGACCAATTTAAGAATTTTGGCATCGATTTGTTAGAGAATATTTTTGCATATTTTACCCATAAGAGCATAATTTTGCATGATTTGACTTTTGTAGCATATTTCAGCATATTTTCGAGTTTTTAGAGCATATTTTACTCTTTTAATGCATATTTTGAAGTTTTTCGCTTTTTTACATTTTTGTATATTTTTAATTTTCTTTTCAAAACTTTATTTAAAAAAATCAAATTTAATTTTTTTAATTTCTTAGCCTATTTTACAATTTTGAAAAAAAAAATATTTTCTTTGTAGAACTTGAAAACTGTAAAAAATACATTAGTCTCATGAAAACCAATGTTATTTTTTTTTATTCAATAAAGCATTAAATTTTAAATCGGACATAAAACCGATTACTTTGGATTTCATGACACCAATCCATTTTATCGTTTAAAAAACTAGTATTGATAACACTGTAAGTATGTCAAAAATACACAGAAAAACTCCGAGACGCCTAAACTTAATTTTGGGTCGTAGAATCTAGTGGCTTACTCCGTTTTGAAAATTTAGGTCAAAATCGGGAGATATTGTGTTTTAAAGTATGAACTCTTTATGAGGTGATTTTTTAATTTTTAAATTGTTGAAAAAAGTTTTCACGCATAGACATACGAACTAATTATAAAAAGCTAAATATATGTATATGCATAATTAATTCATAATTTTCTATGCGTGAAAGTTTTTTTAATTTAAATTATCAAAAAACACCTCAGAAATAGTGTAAACTTTAAAATCCAATATCTCCCGATTTTGACCTAACTTTTCAAAACGGAGTATGCCACTAGATTCTACGACCGAAAATTAAGTTCACGTGTTTCGGCGTCTTTCTGTGTGAAGCTATGAATACAACTGGAAGAAATGTGTCAAACTTTGTCGTTTGAAATAAGTTTTTTGGGGACCAAATGGCTTCATGTTATTTATTGGTTATCTGAACGTAAAACAGAGTTCTATTAAACTAGATCTTCAAACTAACAGATTAATCAATTATAAAAAATCTAGTAGGATGAAATATGACATTAAATATTTATTATTTCATTACAATTTCAGTCTTTTTAAGCTTTTCAATGTTAAAATATAATTTAAAATAATTATTTTTGGAGCATATTTATTAAATTTTAAGAGCATAATTTGAGTTTTTTACGACATATTTAAAGCGCTTAAAACACTTTTTTTAGAGCATGTTTTCGGTTTCCCTGGTAATTAGTAATATGCGTTTAAGTGATTCTCGAAAGGGGACCTTAAATGGGAGCTATGACCAATTATGGACCGATCGTGAAAAAAATTGTAATAAGATTTCTGTAGATAAAAGCAATATTTGTGCCAAATTTTGTATGGATATCTTTATTTGGTAATGAGTTATGTGCGTTTAAGTGATTCTCGAAAGGGGACCTTGTATGGAAGCTACGACCAATTACGGACCGATCGTAAACAAATTTTACAGTATCATTTCTGTATATAAAAGCAATGTTTGTGCTAAATTTTGTATGGATACCTTTATTTGGTAATGAGAAATATGCGTTTAAGTGATTTTGAGAAGGAGACCTTGTATGGGAGCTATGACCAATTACGGACCGATCGCGAAAAAAATGTACAGTAAGATTTCTGTAGATAAAAGCAATATTTGTGCCAAAGTTTGTATGAATATCGTTATTTGGTAATGAGTTATGTGCGTTTAAGTGTTTTTTTGGAAGGGAACCTTATATGCGTTCTACGACCAATTATGGAACGATTCAAAAATTTATTTCTTTATATGAATTCTATTGGCATAAAATTTAAATTTGTAAGATATCGGCATTATTTCGGAAGTTATTAAAAATAAATTAATTTAGGGGAATATGTACATTTGTATGGGAGGTATAGGAAATTGTGAACCGATTTTGCCGATTTTTAACACTGCTGATTCTGGCACCAAAAGTTATATCTCTGACAAAATTCATCAATTTATCTGCAGCAGTTTTTGTAAAAAAAAAACAAATATAAACAAATATATATAAGCACAATTTTTTGAGGTTGTCTCAAATTTTTACTCATAACTCTGAACCTATTTTACCGGTCTTACTGATTTTCAATACCGAACTGCTTAGGATACCAATAAATATTTTAGGTGAATTTCATAAAGTTCCGTTGCTTCGTTTTAACGTGAGCGTGTTTTATACAGACAGACAGACGGAAGGAAGGACAGACGGACATATCTAAATCGACTCAGAATTTCATAAGTACCAAGAATACATATACTTTGTTGCGTCTCAGATGAATATTTCTCGGTGTTATAAACGGAATGACAAACTTATATATACCCTCTATCACCACTGATAAAAGGTAATAATTAACATAAAGAAAACAAAACACACAAATACAAATTAACATAACCAAAACCAAAATATCTTTACAGCACACAAACACACCTACGTAAATTTGATTTATTTGACGAAATTCTTCCCAGAGACGAAATCTCCAGGCACAAAATCTTCGCCTGGAAATGCTTCGTCAACATTCGTGCCTTCTTCGGCGTAAAACCAAACCTTTATTGGAAGTTTTATGTTTCAATATTAAGGTCATAGAGACGAGGAGAAAAGTGCGGGGAAAATGACAATTGTTAAAAAAAAGAATCCAAAAGAAAACTCAAAATTTAATGCTTTCATAAGAAAAATAAAAAAAATCTGTGTGAAAAGTAAATTTGAAAATCCCATTAAAAGTTTCAGAAAATTTTTAATTTAATTTAGGAAAAATATTTAAAAACTGAAAAAAAAAACACAAAAAAAACCTTAAAACAACCAACAAGAAGCACAAGAAAAATAACAAAAAGAAACAAAGTTTAAATATTAATTTTTATTTAATCAAATTTAAAATTTTTTACAAAATGTGCTTAAAAATTAATTTGTAAAATATTGTTTTTTCTTAAATCTATCACTAACTAAATGTAATGCAAAAATCATTAATTGTTAGTGGTGAAAAACTAAAAATGTATACAAATATTAAAAAACAAGTGTCAAAATAATCTAAAAGCAAAAATATTTTAAGAAAAAAAAAACAAGGTAGAGTTATATATTGGGCTGTGCCGAATCTTAAATACCCTCCACCAGCAAGCTACTTTTTATTAAAACCCATTTAACAAATTTTTAGATAACTTGACAAAATTGTTGTTTCCGTAGTGAGGGTACTAATATTTATGCATATGCGGAACTAATTTTTATTAGGTTCATAAAATTTTATATCAATAGGCCAGTTGTAAACATTTTAATATAATTGTTCAATTCACAATCGATGTTGTAGCGTTGTATGTCAGCAGCTGCTACAATAGTCATAACAATGTTGTTGGTATTTTCTATGCAAAAGCTCTATACAACTCCTACGACAATTTTTCATATGTTTTTCGAATGTTGTAAGAAAGTTTAGTGCAACGATGGCCAAACATGCCCCTGCGGGCATTGTGCAATACGAATATTCTCAGCAACAAAACAAACTAACACAAAACAAAAACAATTTAATTTAGTTGCTCTATTTATGAAATTATACACAGAGAATATTTTCAAAAGCCATTACAAATAAATGTTTGTATAAATACATTTGATAGATAGATTTATTAGGTAAATAGTTATTTACAATTATATTTGTATTTTAATTTAATTAAACAAGCAATTAGTCGCCAAAATTTTATCGATTAACCGATCAACGGTTGAACATTTGAACACTTATAGACGGACATACATATGTACATAAATACATCAACACATGCATTAATACATTCTTACATCAATATATGCATTAATACATCGTTTCGTCAATACATACATACATCGATGTATACATTCCCTCTGTTGTTGTTAATTTATAATACAAATAATGTGAATAACACAAATAAGTACAAACATATAATTTTTTTCAGTCCAAAGCACACATATTTTCATTTATGTTCTCTTTCATATTTTACACTACAACATATGCATTTTAAAAATTCTCTTCTGGCCACCGTTGATTTAGTATTGCCAATTGTTTATTTCAACATATAAACAAAAAATTCAAACGATTTTAGCATAAAAAACGATAAAGTGGTAACACTGAAATGTTTACCAAACCAAAAAACTAAAATTTTATTAGGTAGGTAGGTCGATAGGAGGATGTATACTACATCAAATCCGAAGAAATACACCTAGGCCACTATCGGGCCTGTTGTGCGCTCCTTATCATGAAAAAAAATTATTATTTTTCAGTGTTCAGAAACTCAGATTTCTGAACGTAATTCCTAAGAATCTTCCAATAAGTGTTAGTCAGGAATGTTATTTCCGGAATAACATCACTTCCAAGATACTTGGATCTAACTTCGCCGAATGCCTGGCAGTGGCAAAGAAAGTGCTCCAGAATTTCATTGTCCTCTCCACATGCTCTAGATGTGCTCGTAGTCCTGTGTGTCCACTCAGAATACGTACCATCATACTAACTTCAGACTTGCTAATTTGAGGAGATTTTTCGTCTTGCTCTCATCAGGGTCACCACATAGGATCTTCGTGGTTCTACCCACTGTTTCATTATTCCAAGAGGCCTTATGGGATACTCTCACCCATATATTTAGTTCAGCTTTTGTTGTGTCGAATGGTTCTGCGTTTGTCAGGTTAACTGCCTCGAGCTGCCTTCCCTTTAAAGCTATTACATTCGCCCTTTCGTTACCGACTACTCCTGAGTGGGTTGGTACCCATATGATGTGAACCTTACCTTTGGGAGAGTATTCAGTTAAAGCTTTATTACAATCCAAAAGGGTCTTAGATTTAGTTCTATCGCCTGATATCGCCCTAATTGCCTTCTGGCTGTCGGTAAATATATTAAGCGCTGTGGGCGCCATATTTATTCTAATCCAATTTACGCACTTCGTTATTGCTCGTACTTCTGCCTGGAAGCTTGTGTTATGATTTGGTAAACGGTGGTATATTTCAGCTTCTGGGTCTTCAATATAGAAACCCAGCCCCACTTTGTCCCCCAATTTAGAGCCATCCGTGTTACAACGGATTCCTAATGGTATTTGCATTCTATCTAGGATCAGCGTTTCAAAGTTTCCGACATATTCTGTGTCTGGTATACGATCAGGCACGTCCGATGATTGTGTATAACCTTCCAATGTGTCCAGTATACATTGATGACTTTTATAAAGCCAATTTGTCATAGTAGGACTAAGACCCCATTTCATGCCTATAGTTCTCCTACATATCGCCCAGCATCGATGTGCCTTGTCGATCCTATCCTCTATGTGGTGTCTCCATTTTAATTTCCGGTCGAGGATTACACCTAAGAACTTAACTTTGTCTGTCGCTGGTATCTTATTGCCCAGAAAGCAAGGTTCAGTATACGTAGAAATTATTACTTTCTTGTGAAAATACACATTTCCGTTTTTGCCGGGTTAACATTGAGGCCTCTCGGTTGAGCCCAGCTCAAGGCCGTATTCAGAGCCACCTCAGCTCTTCTACACAAGTAATTTGGATCCTTTCCCTTTAAAAGTATTACGACGTCTGCATAGCAGGTCTAAGTCCTTTCTCAGTTAGGGTCCTTAGGAGGCTATTAATCGTGGTAACCCAGAGTAAAGGTGACAAAATGCCACCCTGTGGTATACCGCGAAATACCTTTTTCCTTATAGTTTTATCGTACATATCGCAGCTTATCCATCTGTTCCTTAGCATGCGGTTGATCCAGTTACGGAGCACCCGGTCAACATAAAACTGGTCTAGGGATTGGATAAGAGTATCAGTGTGCGTTATTGAAGGCGCCTTCGATGTCAATGCATACCGCCAGTGTATACAGTTTGCTATCAAAGGATGCACCTATGTAGTGGACGACTTCGTTTAAAGTGGTTTCCACCGATCGTCCCTTTACATAAGCATGCTGCTTAAATTTTAGGTCTTTGTCGGGTATACTGCTTTTCACATACTATCAACTATCCGTTCCAAAGTTTTAAGTGGGAAGGACGTAAGACTTATCGGTCGATAAGACTTAGGTGTCAAATAGCTAGGTTTCCTGGTTAAGTATAAATATTACCCTTGCATCCTGCCATTTAATGGGGGTATATGTGAATTTCAAGCATGCAGTGAATATCTGAGACAGATGTACGGAAACCAGTCCCGCCTCCATCTGTAAGAGTGCCGGGAAAATGCCATCCGGCCCTGCAGCTTTATAGGGAGCGAAGCTCTTGATTGGCCCTTTAACCATATCAGATGTAATTCATCATGTTATTCGATATACCGGGTGGAAAATGTGAGTCCATTAGGAGTTTCATTGTCTCCTCCATATTTTTCTGAGCTCGTAGTCCTGTGTGTCCACTCAGAATACGTACCATCATACTAACTTCAGACTTGCTAATTTGAGGAGATTTTTCGTCTTGCTCTCATCAGGGTCACCACATAGGATCTTCGTGGTTCTACCCACTGTTTCATTATTCCAAGAGGCCTTATGGGATACTCTCACCCATATTTTTAGTTCAGCTTTTGTTGTGTCGAATGGTTCTGCGTTTGTCAGGTTAACTGCCTCGAGCTGCCTTCCCTTTAAAGCTATTACATTCGCCCTTTCGTTACCGACTACTCCTGAGTGGGATGGTACCCATATGATGTGAACCTTACCTTTGGGAGAGTATTCAGTTAAAGCTTTCTTACAATCCAAAAGGGTCTTAGATTTAGTTCTATCGCCTGATATCGCCCTAATTGCCTTCTGGCTGTCGGTAAATATATTAAGCGCTGTGGGCGCCATATTTATTCTAATCCAATTTACGCACTTCGTTATTGCTCGTACTTCTGCCTGGAAGCTTGTGTTATGATTTGGTAAACGGTGGTATATTTCTGCTTCTGGGTCTTCAATATAGAAACCCAGCCCCACTTTGTCCCCCAATTTAGAGCCATCCGTGTAACAACGGATTCCTAATGGTATTTGCATTCTATCTAGGATCAGCGTTTCAAAGTTTCCGACATATTCTGTGTCTGGTATACGATCAGGCACGTCCGATGATTGTGTATAACCTTCCAATGTGTCCAGTATACATTGATGACTTTTATAAAGCCAATTTGTCATAGTAGGACTAAGACCCCATTTCATGCCTATAGTTCTCCTACATATCGCCCAGCATCGATGTGCCTTGTCGATCCTATCCTCTATGTGGTGTCTCCATTTTAATTTCCGGTCGAGGATTACACCTAAGAACTTAACTTTGTCTGTCGCTGGTATCTTATTGCCCAGAAAGCAAGGTTCAGTATACGTAGAAATTATTACTTTCTTGTGAAAATACACATTTCCGTTTTTGCCGGGTTAACATTGAGGCCTCTCGGTTGAGCCCAGCTCAAGGCCGTATTCAGAGCCACCTCAGCTCTTCTACACAAGTAATTTGGATCCTTTCCCTTTAAAAGTATTACGACGTCTGCATAGCAGGTCTAAGTCCTTTCTCAGTTAGGGTCCTTAGGAGGCTATTAATCGTGGTAACCCAGAGTAAAGGTGACAAAATGCCACCCTGTGGTATACCGCGAAATACCTTTTTCCTTATAGTTTTATCGTACATATCGCAGCTTATCCATCTGTTCCTTAGCATGCGGTTGATCCAGTTACGGAGCACCCGGTCAACATAAAACTGGTCTAGGGATTGGATAAGAGTATCAGTGTGCGTTATTGAAGGCGCCTTCGATGTCAATGCATACCGCCAGTGTATACAGTTTGCTATCAAAGGATGCACCTATGTAGTGGACGACTTCGTTTAAAGTGGTTTCCACCGATCGTCCCTTTACATAAGCATGCTGCTTAAATTTTAGGTCTTTGTCGGGTATACTGCTTTTCACATACTATCAACTATCCGTTCCAAAGTTTTAAGTGGGAAGGACGTAAGACTTATCGGTCGATAAGACTTAGGTGTCAAATAGCTAGGTTTCCTGGTTAAGTATAAATATTACCCTTGCATCCTGCCATTTAATGGGGGTATATGTGAATTTCAAGCATGCAGTGAATATCTGAGACAGATGTACGGAAACCAGTCCCGCCTCCATCTGTAAGAGTGCCGGGAAAATGCCATCCGGCCCTGCAGCTTTATAGGGAGCGAAGCTCTTGATTGGCCCTTTAACCATATCAGATGTAATTCATCATGTTATTCGATATACCGGGTGGAAAATGTGAGTCCATTAGGAGTTTCATTGTCTCCTCCATATCCTCCAGCCTCCTGCCCGTATCATCGACCATAGATTCTGGTTGGACATGAGTTTTGGATAGGAATTTTTTATTCTTATATTCACCAAGTTTATTACGATACTCATCCCAGTATACTGCGGTCTTTTTACGCCTTGCCCGGTTAAATATTTTGCGAAGAGTCTTACCAAGGTTCCGGATCTCCCCGGTTACCCAGGGTTTCTCCTGGGCAGATCTCCGCTCTCGCAGAGGGCAGCTGTCCTCGAACGATTCAACCAAGGCACTTGTGAGCATTTCTACTTTGGCGTCTATGTCCTCTTTATTTCGACATTGAAAAGTGTTCTGACATAAACGGTTCTTTAGTAAGGAACCGAACATTGTCCAATTAGTTTTAGACTTATTCCGAAACATTATCGGCTTTGGTGGCGGCCGTAGTATTTTGAATCTTATGTACCGATGGTCAGAAAAAGAGTGCTGTCTTCCAGCGAGCTAGTGATCACATCTCCGCTCGTTGGATTTGACTCCTCCGGGTAACCTGAAGTGGCTATTGATGCAGTGGGTATCATTGATGGCACTGCGGTGTCCTTATCAGGCATAGGTAGAGCAGTCTTTTTAATCGACACTTTCCCAATTTTGGACAGCACTGCTGTTCTGTCTTCTGGCGAGTGAGGGATTACCTCCTTGCTTTTAGGATTTGAATCCTCAAAATTACCAGTACTTGCTAATGATGCTTTGGGTACCATCTTAGGTGTTTTGGTGTCCTTATTGGGGCCGGTTTTGACATCCCTTTCAATCGGCACCTCCCCAATTTTGGAAAGGGCAGCTGCACCTTCTTTTGGCGAGTTAGTGGTATCTTCCTCGCTTTTAGGATTTGACTCCTTAACGTTATCAGTAGTTGCTACTGATGCTGTGGTCTTAGGTATTTTAGTGTCCTTTTCGAGGCTTGTGGTAACAGCCCTTCCAATCGGCACCTTCCCAATTTTGAATATGACAGCTTTAGAGGCGAAGTAAGCCCTACCTTTATTCTTGGCAAGACTAGCCATAGATTTCTGGTCGATACCTATTACAAATAAAGTTCCCTCAGGTTCTTCTTTCCTGTAAAAGACGTCCCATTTTTCCACGGCCAGCTCAGCATTTTGACCACCAAGAATTTCCAGTATACGTTCATTAGCCAGTTTACTGTCACTTCTGACATGAGGTTCCTTTGAGTGAAGTATGGCTTGGCTTCGACTGTGTATTAGAAGACGGGGAGCTTTTTTTACCTCCGTAGTAGTATTTTGCTCACGATTGCAGGATGACGACGACACGTGACTCGCGAGTGGATCAACACTTGCCGCCGGTACTGGGTTATTTATGCCCTGTACCGTAACTTTCATCTTTTTATGTTTATTTTCTATGTTGTTTTTTCAGTTTTTGGTCCGCGGGGAATATAATATTCCCAGGTGGTGGACAATCTGCCCTCCCTCAGCTTGATTCAAACTAAAAACTGGAGGAGGACAGATGGTCTATCACCACCCCCTATCCGCCACCCGGGACGCGCTCGGTAGGAAAAACGGCAAAACTCCCCCGAGCTTTATTAAAAACAGTTTATTTATTAGTTTAAAATGTGGAATAAAGAAAATAAAAGAATTGAAAATTCAAAGAAATTAATTTGGTTTATTTCGCATGTTTAATTAATTTAATATTATTTGATTTTTTAACTTTTGACATTATTATGTATATTTGTTTTGATTGTTTTTTTTTTTTTTCATTGAGAACATAAACTTATGACTTGCTGCAAAGATCTGTTCACAATCACTGTTACTACACTTTAGTAGGTACAATACACAACTTGATTGAGAATTGAACAAATGATTTATCTATACACAAACATACTCATGTCGAATTTTATTTGGATATAATAATTTAATAATGAATTAAGTTGTATTAAGTGATTTTCAGAAGTAAAATTCCGTATAACGATTTATATATACAAAATACACATTTATGTCGAATTTTATCCCGATGACATTGATTATTAATGTGCATGCAAGTAATTTTCGGACATGATCCTTATATTGGAAGTGGTGACTAATTATGGACCGATCAAGAAAACATTTCGTATAATGATTTATATGCAAAAAAAAAATTCAAGTCGAATATTACTCCATTAGATTTATTAATTCATAAAATATGTGCGTTTAAGTGATTTTCGGAAGTGTACTTTATATAGGAGCTATGACCAATTTCGGGCCTCTCCAGAAAAATTTCGTAGAGTGATTCATATGTATGTATGTACACAAAACATATTTGTGTCGAATTTTATCAAGATAGCTTTATTTGACAAAAAAATATGTGAGTTTAAATGATTTTCGGAAGAGGGCCTTATATGGGAGATATGACCAATGATGGACCGATTCGGGGCAAAATTATGATTTATATGTACACAAAACATATTCAAGTTGAACTTTATACCGATAACTTTATTTATCAAAAACATATGCGTTTAAATGCTTTTCGGAAGTGGATTTTATATATGGGAGCTATGACCAATTATGGTCCTATTCGTAGAGTGATTCATATATAGACGAAACATATTTGTGTCGAATTTTATCAAGATACCTTTATTTGACAATGAAATATGTGCGTTTAAGTGATTTTCGGAAGTAGGCCTTATATGGGAGCTACGACTAATAGTGAACCGATCCGAAAAGAAATATGGTAGAATGATTTGTATGTACACAAAACATATTCAGCTCGAATTTTATCACAAAAGCTGTATTTATCAATGAAATATGTGCGTTTAGGTGATTTTTGGAGGTGGACCCTATATGGGAGCTATGACCAATTGTGAACCGACTGAGATCTACGTTGGTAGTATGGTTTATCTATTCATGTTATATTCGTATGTACACAAAAAAATAATGTGTGACAAAATTCATCGAACTATCTTTGGTAGTTTCTGAGAAAACTACTTAAGAATTGGGAAAAAAACGATATTTTTTCGAGGTAGTCTGAATTTTTACTGATTTTCAATACCAACTGTACCGGTAATTTTAAACTCACCAAGTTTAATTAAAATCTTAAAAAGCTACAATCACATACATAAGTACATCTACAGGAAGCAGACGAATGATCTTTCGACGTGGGATCCTGGTAACGTAAGTTTATTTTTTATACCACGACCATCTGTGGTGATAGAGGGTATATATAACTTTGTCATTCCGTGCGTAACACCAAGATATATTCTTCTGAGACCCAAATATATATATTCTTGATCCTTATGAAATTCTGAGTTGATTTAGCTATGTCCGTCTGTCTGTCTGTGTAACACACACTCACTTTAAAAAGAAGCAATAGAAATTCACGAAATTCACACAAAACATTCTTTATTATCCGGTACAGTTTGGTAAAATCGGTTCACGGCGAAAATAGTTATGAGTAAAAATTTTAGACTTCCTCGAAAAAATAACGTTTTTTTCCCAATTCTTAAGAAACTACCAAAGATATTTCGATGAATTTTGTCACACATTTTTTTTTTTTGTACCAGGGACCAAGTATGTTCAAACTCATAACAATTGATTTAATATTTCGCATAGCCTCCATACAAAGGTGTATATTCCCGGAAATTAGTTTATCATTAATAACTTCCTCAAATATATCGGTATTAAATTTTGTACATACAAATATAATATGAATAAAAATCATACTACCAACGTAGATCTCAGTTGGTCCACAATTGGTCATAGCTCCCATATAAGGTCCACCTCCAAAAATCACCTAAACGCACATATTTCATTGATAAATAAAGCTTTTGCGATAAAATTCGATCTGAATATGTATTGTGTACATACAAATCATTCTACCAAATTTCTTTTCGGATCGGTCCATTATTAGTCGTACCTCCCATATTTCATTGTCAAATAAAGGTATCTTCATAAAATTCGACACAAATATGTTTCGTCTATTTATGAATTACACTACGAAATTTGTTTCGGATAGGACCATAATTGGTCATAGCTCCCATATAAAGTCCACTTCCGAAAATCACTTAAACGCATATGTTTCATTGATAAATAAAGTTATCGGTATAAAGTTCAACTTGAATATCTATTGTGTACATATAAATCATAAAAATCAATTTTTCCCCGGAGCGGTCCATTACTGGTCCTAGCTCGCATATAAGGCCCTCTTCCGAAAATCATTTAAACTCACATATTTCATTGACAAATAAAGCTATCTTGATAAAATTCGACACAAATAAGGATCATTTCCGAAAATTACTTAAATGCACATTAACAATCAAAGTCATCGGGATAAAATTCGACATAAATGTCGAAAATCACTTAATACCACTTAATTCATTATTAAATGATTATATCCAGATAAAATTCAGCATGAGTATGTTTGTGTATAGATAAATCATTATATTAAAATGTTTGCAACTGGCCTATTAATATAACATTTTATGAACCTAATCAAAATTAGTTCCACATATGCATAAATGTTAGTACGCTCACTACGGAAACAAAAGTGTTGTCAAGTTATCTAAAAAATATATAGTTAAATGGGTGTTAATAAAAAGTAGCTTGCTGGTGGAGGGTATTTAAGATTCGGCATTACCGAATATAGCACTCTAACTTGTTTTATGTTATTTTAATTTTTTCCCTTTAACAAAACAAAAATACTAATAAAACACATAACATCCACTGATACGTACATACAGAATGTTTAATAAATATTGTTAACAGCAAAAATTCATTAACATAAGTGAAGTTATTAAAATCATCTTATATCAGTGTATGAATGTCTTTTATTTATTCTCAAATACATTTATGTAATTTTTGTAATTATATGTAAACTAGCTAGTAGTAGTGTGCTTTGCTACCCTAAAAACCGCACTTTACGATTTTTGAAGATTCTAGTTCTATTAGTTTCCCAGTTGTAGTAATTTTTATTTTAATGCATAGGGATATGGTACCTCCCATGTTCACATGAATGTGAAAATTCTTTGTGCAAAATTTTAGGATTCTAGATTCAATTATTCACATGTCAGAGTTGTTAGCGAAAAAATTTAGAATTTTTCCTCTAACACCGTGCGACAGCAATTATTGGACTTGAACGGGACCATATACATATGAAACCTTATGTCATATATAGTAGAACAGCGTTTTTAGTTTTTCATTTTGTGATCTTTTCTCCTTTTAAAAGGACTTCAAAGTTTTAAGGACATAGAAATTTCTTAAAATTTATTTAAATAGTTCTGCTCATTAGTTTTTCTTTATATGGATATCAAATGAAAGGGGACAATTTCTAGGAAGTAGATAATTTTTTTTATTTTTACTTTTCAGGATGAAAAGTTGTAAAAAATGTCCTTTGAAAAATGTATCCTTTTATATCCTTCAGAATTTCTAATATATTTTTCTAAAAAAATATATGTTGAAATCATGCATATCTTTAACACATGCTTAAATTTCGTTCTTTTAGCTTTATAAGTTAAGCCTAAACAGAAAAAAACATATTATTAAGTTCATTACAAAAATACTTTTATCGATACAGTAATTAAGATTACAAAAATATTACATAGTACTTTTTGGACTTGACCAAGTCCACATACACATGAAACAGGAGATCGTATATAGTAAATCTGCGTTCTCAGTTTTTAATTTTCTGATCCTTTCTTCTTTTTAAAGGACTTCAAAGTTTCAAGGGTGTACAAATTTATAAAAAATTAAATAAATATTTTTATAATATTTGTCAATATGTGTATCAAATAAAAAAACAATCATTGGAAATGAAACAAAAGAGTTACTTAAATTTTATTCTTTCATATTTTAGTATAATTCTACCAAATGCCCAATTAGTACCAGCAGGAACAATTATTACAAAAAAATTAAATTTATATAATAGCAAGTTAGAGTGCTATATTCGGCTGAGCCGAATCTTAAATACCCTCCACCAGCTACTTTTATATTAATACTTTTTTAATTGATCAAATATTTGTAGAAATAAGTTTTCTCATGTCTTAAATAGAAAAACCCCAAGATTTAAACAGCTTAAATCTGTTACAATTCCAAGATTTGTTGAACATTACAAACCCCACTTTCTTTTATATTTTTATAACACCCTTAGATATGCTTTAACGATATTTAATAATGTGCATGTATGCATGTGTGTGAAAGATTTAAGGATTTTCAAAATAAATATATATATTTTTTTCTACACAAATTGTTTTTAGGGGCAGGACCTAGTATGGGAGATATGACCAATTATAGACCGATCGTAAAATATTCTTTAAGCTAAATTTCTGTACATAAAAGCTATATTTCAGTCAAATTTTGTATCCATATCGTAATTTAGTAATAAGTAATGTGTGTTCAAGTGATTTTCTGAAAGTACACTTGCATGGGACCGACCGAACCCATGTTATGGACCGATCGTGAAAAAATCTTGAAATAGAATTTTTGTATACCAAACTAATATTTGTGTCAAATTTTGTATCAATAGCTTTATTTGGTAATGAGTAATGTGCGTTTAAGAGATTTTCGTAAAAGGACCTTGTATGGGAGCTATGACCAATTATGTATATAAAGACAAAATTTCAAAATTCTGTATCTATATCATTATTTGGCTATGAATATTGTGCATTTAAGTGATTTTCTGGAGGGGACCTAGTATGAGAGCTATGACCAAATATGGACCGATTGCAAAACAATTTTATGATGATACTATGACCAATTATGGACCGATCGGAAACAAATTCATAATAATATTTCTATATGTGAGGGCTATACTTGTACCAAACTATATATGGATATTTTAATTTAGTAATGAGTTATGTGTGTTTAAGTAATTTTCGGGAGGGGACCTTGTATGGGAGCTATGACCAATTATGGACCGATCGGAAAAAGATTTCATAGTAATATTTCTGTATATGTGAGCAAATACCAAATAACAAATTTTATATGGATATATTAGTTTAGTAATAAATTATGCTCGTTTAAGTGATTTTCGGGAAGGGTCCTTGTATGGGAGCTATTACCAATTATGGACCGATCGGAAAAAAATTTCATAGCAATATTTCTGTATGCGAAAGCAATAATTGTACCAAATTTTATATGTATATCTTGATTTAGTAATGAGTTATGTGCGTTTAAGTAATTTTCGGGAAGGGACCTTGTATGGGAGCTATGACTAATTATGGACCGATCAGAAAAAAATTTCATAGTAATATTTCTGTGCATATTAGCAATACCTTTTCCAAATTTTATATGGATATCTTAATTTAGTAATGAGTTATGCGCGTTTAAGTGATTTTCGGGAAGGGTCCTTGTATGGGAGCTATGACCAATAATGCACCGATCGCAAAAAAATTGCATAGAAATATTTCTGTATGTGAGAGCAATACTTGTACCAAATTTTATATGGATATCTTAATTTAGTAATGAGTTATGTGCTTTTAAGTGATTTTCGGGAGGGGACCTTGTATGGGAGCTATGACCAATTATGGACCGATCGGAAAAAACTTTCACAGTAATATTTCTGTGCATATGAGCAATACTTATTCCAAATTTTTTGTGGATATCTTAATTTAGTAATGAGTTATGCGCGTTTAAATGATTTTCGGGAGGGGACCTTGTATGGGAGCAATGACCAATTATGGACCGATCCAGAAAATTTTTTCTCTCAATGAATTCTATTGACATAAGATTTTAATTTGTAAAATTTTGTGAATATATCAACATTCTGACGGAAGTTATTAACAAAAAACTCATTTTCCGGGAATATGTACTCTTGTATGGGAGGTATATGAAATTATTGACCGATTCTGGCAATTTTCAGCAGGAATCAAGATCTTGTGTAAAAACGAATGTATGATGACTTTCATGAAATTATCTTGCATAGTATTCGAGAAAATTACATCAGAATGTGTAAAAAATGCTTATTTTTTCGGAGTTGTTTTAAATTTTGATTCATAACTTTTCCCGATGTGAACCGATTTTGCTCATTTTCAATACCAAACTGTACCGGATAATAATGAATATTTTGGGTGAATTTGGTTAAATAATATTGCTTCGTTTAACGGGAGCGTGTTTTAAACAGACAGACAGACAGACGGACGGACGGACCGACAGGCGGACATAGCTAAATCGACTCAGAATTTCATAAGGACCCAGAATATATATACTTTGTTGGGTCTCAGATGAATATTTCTTGGTGTTACACACGGAATGACAAAGTTATATATACCCTCTATCACCACTGATGGTGCACAGTGGGGCAGAATGGAAATTTTTTGGAAATAAATCTGGCATTTCTAAACGGCTGATCCGATCGGGATAAAATTTGGCGTGAGCGTAGCCAAGGAGTATTCGAGTTTAAGTTTTGAAGATGAACCCTGCAGATGCCCCAGGGACGGCGCTGTGGCGGCTCAAAGTAGGGTACCTACGACATGTAAAATTTTTTAACTCGTGCCATTTTTTTGTTTTTCACCCAAATACAAAGATTTTTATATTTCCTAAAAGCGACGAGATCTTGAAAAAACAATCTTGGACATACTACTTATCTCTTATAATACCCGAGTTATAGGCATTTAAAAATTTAGTGATACAAAATTTACCATACCTTGGTCCGCCTTTTTTTGAATACCGGGCGTAATTTTGGACCAAATGGACTCAATTTTTTCTTGTTAGTTAGACAACAAAATTTGCAATAATATACAAAAAATTTCAGATCAATATCATTTACAGATCCAAAAATATACGTTTTTTAATTTAAAAATTCAAAAAATTTTAGATTTTTGCCGTTTTTTTTGCCAAAAATGTGTCTTAACTCTTTTATTAATAAAATAACATTTTCTTTAAGAACATATAACAATTTTATAGTTTTCTAAAAGGTATCTTTACGCAGAACGCTTTGGTGTAAAAAACTTGTCCTATTTTTTGAAACTGCCACTGCGTCCTTCCGAATATGACCTATTTTTTATCAAAACTTCAACTTTGGGCGTCATGTTCTAAAATCCCAAAGCTGGGATCAGAAAACTGAAAGCAGTTTTGGAAACCTCAATATGTTTTCTATTTTCTCCAAAAGTATTTTCCCAGCCCTGAAAGAAATGTGGACCCTATGGGCAAAAAAGTAAAAAATCCCATTTTTGGGATTTTCATTCCTATTTTTGGGAATTGCGGGATGCCCTTTGACCTTTTCAATTTTTTTTTGCATTTTCTTATTTGAAATGACAAATTTAACAAGCGTTGAAAATTTCATTGAGTTTTGTTTATAAATAAAGATTTTGTCATATATTACATATTTGTTTAATTTCTAAAACTATGATTTATATCAAAATTTTTAATAGGGTCGCAGATAGCTACAACAATTTAGTCCATATTTATCCCTTAATAACATATTTTAGTTAGATATGGAAATTCTCGACCCTTTACAAAAAATTTCAAGCCAATATCTCAATTACGTTCAAAAATATGTTCATTTAAACCTGTGTCCTTTAATTTTATCTTTTTCATATTTTAGTATTAAGTATGACAGAACATACATTTGGTGTTGAATAAAATATTTGGACAATTTTTAAAAATTATTTAGTTAATTATTTTATTAAAGACTATAACATTGTATATACAATAAAAAAACTATAATTTTATTATGAGCCCCGCACAACAACACCTAAATTTCCCGCCCACCGAAACATAAAACACAATTTAATACAATATCATCAGTTAGTATAATAGCTATTTTATTTGAACTGTTTATCTTAAACATAATACAATTAATTCTTACAACCTACTTATATAGTTAATTCCTAACACTACTTATTTTCTATAAAATAATCTGTCATATCGGTATACATATCCAGAAGGTAATATAAGTCCTTTAAATCTTCCTTGTTTTGAGATGATAGAGTTTCATAACAAATCCATCTTTTTCGCATAGTTGAAAGAACAGGATCAGAAGATAGAAGTAAACTATTAAAAATATCTTCATTCTGTGATTGCCTGGAGCATTTTCTTGAGCTGAATAGTTGAACATGCTTAAAATCTCGATTCCTCGCTTCCTGGGCTTCTTCTGTTAACTCCCCAAGTGGAAGAATATTCGATTCAATTATTATTTGACCATGACACAATACTTTGTGTACTGTTGGTGTTAGTTCCCTCCATGGATACAGAGATACAAGTAATTTAGAAATTTCAGATGTATATTCCCCAAATCGATTTCCATTAATTTTCTGTTTACTATTCAGTGCCATTAAAATAGTGTTAACTCTTCGATGCAACTCCTTGTCGATTCCAGTTATTTTTGAAGTAATTTTAAAATCACGAAAAAACCTTCTCGCCGTATTACCGTCATTTGTACTACCGCAACTTGGAAGTGGTTTGTCGATGTTTAATCCCATCTGAACTTTAAATTCTTCTTGGATTCTGCTTTTTTCCGCAGCTCTCAGTTCTTTCAATTCTTCATTATATTTTGTTGATTTAGTAAGATTCTCTGGCACACTTCTATATTTGAGGTCGTATGCTATGTGTAAAAAGTAATCCAAAAATCGTATTCTGGCATGAAGTGGTGAAATTCCGAAAGACAGGACTTCTTCATTAATACTTCTGCTTTTGTTTATATTTGAGAATTTCGACTTTTTCTCATTACATATTGAGCATCTCCAGAAGGAAGAAGTTTCTGTTATGGCATTTCTGACCTTTCCATCAATCATTGTTAAGCTTAGCTGATATGATACGTTAATAGAGAATTCCTTTATTTTTATGCAAATGGGCTCCAGTGCATTTATTTCATCTTTTAAATATTCCACTAATTCTTTTGTTGTTTACTTTGACTCCTTTATATATTCAAATCCAATGGGTCTACAAAAATTTTTTGAACCCGGTGTTGTATTGATCCATATATCTTCAAATGAATTTCCGATGCTTGACGATGATGGATTAAGGGAATATGAACTAATTCGTAATGGCACTAATGATGACATAAATACACTTTTGTAGTCTGCTAATGTCCGACTTCCACAAGCTTGTTTGTATTCTGGAAGTGCTGATAAACCGTCACATCCACACT
This sequence comes from Lucilia sericata, assembly GCF_015586225.1. Classification (NCBI taxonomy): domain Eukaryota; kingdom Metazoa; phylum Arthropoda; class Insecta; order Diptera; family Calliphoridae; genus Lucilia; species Lucilia sericata. The sequence goes on along the minus strand of NW_023994902.1, from coordinate 124,183 downwards.
TACACATTAAGACAACATCACAGTTATGAATTTTCCTTAGTTGGTCTTCTGAAAAGACTGACACAATTCTTGATGCTGTGTTTTCGAGCAAAGATGATATATCAATACAAGCTTCCACATCATTAACAGCAATAGATATGGTACTTAAAATCTGAGAAGTTTACTTATATACCAATTCTTGTCATTTCCGATACAGGTATTCCAAAGTAAAAAATTACGAATTGTCTACCTATTAAATTTAGGACTATATTACTATAACCTGTAATTCAGTCATTGATATTTCTTATTAGTGAATGAATCGAAATTATCATTACCTCTATATTTTTACCTACATGATCATAAGCGAAACAGAACGAAATGATCTGTCGAAAAAATTTAGGTAAAAAATAGTTATAAATTTCAATTATAAGGATAAGCAAACAAATAGAAAATAATAAGGTAAATATAAGATTTAAATATGTTCTATCATACTTAATACTAAAATATGAAAAAGATGAAATTAAATGAACATATTTTTGAATGTAATTGAGATATTGGCTTGAAATTTTTTGTAAAGGATCGAGAATTTCCATATCTAACTAAAAAATTATATTAAGGGATAAATATGGACTAAATTGTTGTAGCTATCTGCGACCCTATTAAAATTTTGATATAAATCATAGTTTTAGAAATTAAACAAATATATAATATATGACAAAATCTTTATTTATGAACAAAACTCAATGAAATTTTCAACGCTTGTTAAATTTGTCATTTCAAATAAGAAGATGCAAAAAAAATTGAAAAGGTCAAAGGGCATCCCGCAATTCCCAAAAATAGGTATGAAAATCCCAAAAATGGGATTTTTAACTTTTTTACCCATAGGGTCCACATTTCTTTCAGGGCTGGGAAAATACTTTTGGAGAAAATAGAAAACATATTGAGGTTTTCAAAACTGCTTTCAGTTTTCTGATCCCAGCTTTGGGATTTTAGAACATGTCGCCCAAAGTTGAAGTTTTGATAAAAAATAGGTCATATTCGGAAGGACGCAGTGGCAACATTTTCAAAAAATAGGACAAGTTTTTTACACCAAAGCGTTCTGCGTAAAGACACCTTTTAGAAAACTATAAAATTGTTATATGTTCTTAAAGAAAATTTTATTTTATTAATAAAAGAGTTAAGACAAATTTTTGGCAAAAAAACGGCAAAAATCTAAAATTTTTTGAATTTATAAATTAAAAAACTTTTTTTTTTGGATCTGTAAATGATATTGATCTGAAATTTTTTGTATATTATTGGAAATTTTGTTTTCTAACTAACAAAAATTGAGTCTATTTGGTCCAAAATTACGCCCGGTATTCAAAAAAAGGCGGACCAAGGTATGGTAAATTTTGTATCACTAAATTTTTAAATGCCTATAACTCGGATATTATAAGAGATAAGTAGTATGTCCAAGCATATTTTTTCAAGATCTCGTCGAGCGCTTTCAGAAAATATAAAAATCTTTGTATTTGGGTGAAAAACAAAAAAATGGCACGAGTTAAAAAATTTTACATGTCGTAGGTACCCTACTTCGAGCCGCCACAGCGTCCCTGGGGCATCTGCAGGGTTCATCTTCAAAACTTAAACTCGAATACTCCTTGGCTACGCTCACGCCAAATTTTATCCCGATCGGATCAGCCGTTTAGAAATGCCAGATTTATTTCCAAAAAATTTCAATTCTGCCCCACTGTGTGGTGGAGGGTATAAAAAAAATATTTAAGCTTTACTAAATACTAAATAAAGATATAAAAGAAAGAAGAAATATAAAAATATATTATGGAGAAAAATGAATACGTTTACTCTGCCGCTTGTATGGAGTATGTGAATCTCGACATATCAACCAACAGTATTTAGCGAGCATGCGACAAGTGCTTTTTCCTCTAAAGCGATTTTCAATAATTGCTAGGTCCTGGGAGCTATGACGAATAATGGACCGATCCGAAAAAAAATTTGTAGAATGATTTGCATGTATACAACACATACTTGTGTCGAATTGTATCCCGATAGCTTTATTATTCAATGAAATATATGCATTTACGTGATTTTCGGAAGTGGGCCTTATATGGGAACTATGACCAATTATGGGCCTATCCGGAAAAAATTTCGTAGAGTGATTCACATTTGGACTAAACATATTTCTGTCGAATTTTATCAAAATAGCTTTATTTGACAATGAAATATGAGCTTTTAAATGATTTTCGTAAGTGGGCCTTATATGGGAGCTATGGCCAAAAATGGACCGATCCGTAGATTGATTTGTATGTACACAAAACATATTTAACTCGAATTTTATCACAATAGCTATATTCATCAATGAAATATGTACGTTTAAGTGATTTTCGGAAGTGGACCTTACATGGGAGCTATGACCAATTGTGGTCCGACTGAGATCTACGTTGACTGTATGATTTCTGTTCATATTATATTTGCATGTACGAAATTTTGTGTTGATACCGATATATTTGAGGGAGTTATTAACGATAAACTAATTTCCGGGAATATATACCTTTGTATGGGGGCTATGGGAAATATTCGATCGATTGTAAAGATCTTGAACATAATTGATCACAGGCATAGAAAAATAATGTGTGACAAAATTCATCAAAATATCTTTGGTAGTTTCTGAGAAAACTTCAAAAGAATGTTGAAAAAAAACGTAATTTTTTTCGAGGTAGTCTGAAATTTTTACTCATAACTTTTTACGTTGTGAACCGATTTTGCTGATTTTCAATACCAAACTGCTTAGGATAATAATAAATATTTCGGGTGAATTTGGTTGATTTCCTTTGCTTAGTTTTAATGTGAGCGCGTTTTACACAGACAGACGGACGGACATAGATAAATCGACTCAGAATTTGATAAGGACCCAGAATATATATACTTTGTTGGGTCTTAGATGAATATTTCTTGGTGTTACACACGGAACGGCAAACTTATATATACCCTCTATCACCACTGATGGTGGAGGGTATATAAATATGTATATAAATATTAATAGAAATTTTTACATCTTTAAAATTGTGATTTCCTTTAAAAAGATGAATATTTCTTGGTGTTACACACGGAACGACAAACTTATATATACCCTCTATCACCACTGATGGTGGAGGGTATAAAAATATGTATATGAATATTAATAGAAATTTTTACATCTTTAACATTTTGATTTCCTTTAAAAGGAGAAAATTAAAAACTGAGAACGCAGATTTACTATATACAATCTCCAGTTTCATGTGTATGTGGACTTGTTCAAGTCCAAAAAGTACTATCTAATATTTTTGTAATCTTAATTGCTGTATCGATAAAAGTATTTTTTTTAATGAACTTAATAATATGTTTTTTTCTGTTTAGGCTTAAGTTATAAAGCTTTAAGAACGAAATTTAAGCATGTGTTAAAGTATATGCATGGTTTCAACATATATTTTTTTTAGAAAAATAGATTGGAAATTCTCAAATAATATAAAAGGATACATTTTTCAAAGGACATTTTTTACAACTTTTCGTCCTGAAAAGTAAAAATAAAAAAAATTATCGACTTCTAGAAATTGTCCCCTTTCATTTGATATCCATATAAAGAAAAACTAATGAGCGGAACTATTTAAGTAATTTCTTTGAAATTTGTATATCCTTAAAACTTTGAAGTCCTTTAAAAGGGTGAAAAGATCACAAAATGAAAAACTGAAAACGCAGTTCTATTATATATGATCTCAGGTTTCATATGTATATAGTGTCGTTCAAGTCCAACAAAAACAAGTTAGAGTGCTATATTCGGCTCTGCCGAATCTTAAATACCCTCCACCTTAAACTGGTTTCATAAATTATCAAATTTTATGGTTTGATTCAAATTTACCTTAATATTTTAGACTTACTTTCATTACGCCTTACAATATGCAGTTAAAAACAAAACTACCACTTAACAGACTGTTAGAGAGCGTACTAAATTTAACCTAAGTTCTGTATTTAAAATAATTTCTATGTGTGAGAGAAATGTATGGTAATAGTTATAAAACTTATATAATTTTGTACGGGAGGTACAATAGATTTTCAACGTTGTTGATCCTATGAAAAAAAAAAATAGCTTTTAAATTTTTATTGTTGAACCGAAAAAAAATTAAATTATTTATGACAAAAAAAGATAAATCGACTATAATCGACAGGAATCGAACCTGCAATGCTCAGTTTGTTAATTCTCCCTTCCATCCACTACACCACTTCATTATTTTGTCCTTCGTTAACTAATATTTTTCATATAAAAATGCCATGTTATTTTCTGTTTGTACAAAACATTGCTGCTGAATAACTTTTATCAACACTGATGTTGCTGAATAGCAAAAAAATAACAGTTACACTTTCTCAATGTGCACATTTTATTTGATCTTGGGTTAACAACAATTTTTTACACAAACAGGAAAGAGAATTTCTATGTGGGGGATTTTATGTTCGAATCCTGTTTGTTTTTGGACAGTTTTTATTTAATTTTTTCCGAAAAATAACCATTTTTTAATCCCTATGGGTGCTATAAGAAATTGTGGACTGTTTTCGATAGATAATTCGGTAGATAAAAGCAATATTTGTGCCATAGTTTGTATGAATATCGTTATTTGGTGAAATGAGTTATGTGCGTTTAAAAGTTTTTCGGACCGATTCAGAAAATTTATATTTTATATTTATTTATATTTTTATACCCTCCACCACCATCAGTGGTGATAGAGAGTATATATATCTTTGTCATTCCGTGTGTAACACCAAGAAATATTCATCTGAGACCCAACAGAGTGTATATATTCTTGGACCTTATGAAATTCTGAGTCGATTTATCTATGTCTGTCTGTCCGCCCGTCTCTCTGTTCTCACGTTAACACGAAGCAACAAAAACTAACGAAATTCACCCAAAATATTTATTATTGTCCTAGGCAGTTTGTTATTGAAAATAAGCAAAATCGGTTCACATCGGTAGAAGTTATGAATCAAAATTTGAAACAACCTCGAAAAAAATAAGCATTTTTTACACATTCTGATGTAATTTTCTCGAAAACTATGCAAGATAATTCCATGAAAATCACCATACATTCGTTTCTACACAAGACCTTGAATCCTGCTGAAATTGTCACAATCGGTCAACAATTTCATATGATCCCATACAAAAGTACATAATCCCGGAAAATGGGGTTTTTGTTAATAACTTCCGTCACAATGTCGAAATCTTTACAAAATTTTACAAATTAAAATCTTATATGAATAGAGTTTATTCAGAGAAAAAATTTTCTGGATCGGTCCATAATTGGACATAACTTAAACGCAAATAATTCATTACTAAATTAAGATATCCATATAAAATTTGGCACGAGTATTGCTCTCACATACAGAAATATTACTGTGATATTTTTTTTTTCCATCGGTCCATAATTGGTCGTAGCTCCCAAACAAGGTCCCCTCCCGAAAATCACTTAAACGCACATAACTCATTACTAAATTAAGATATACATATAAAATTTGGTACTAGTATTACTCATATGCACAGAAATATTACTGTGAAATTTTTCACCGAGCGGTCCATAATTGGTCATAGCTCCCATACAAGGTCCCCTCCCGAAAATAACTTAAACGCACATAACTCATTACAAAATTAAGATATCCACATATGCACGAAAATATTACTGTGAAATTTTTTTCCGATCGGTCCATAATTGGTCATAGCTCCCATACAAGGTCCCCTTCCGAAAATCACTTAAACGCACATAACTCATTACTAAATTAAGATATTCATATAAAGTTTGACAAAAGCATTGCTCATATACAGAGAAATATTACTGTGAATTTGTTTTCCTATCGGTCCATACAAGGTCCCTTTCAGAAAAACACTTAAAGGAACATAACTCATTATAAAATAGTGATACCCATAAAAAATTTGGCATAAATACTATTTTTGTACACAGAAATGTTATTTGAACATTTTTTCATGATCGGTCCAACTTTGGTCATAGCTCCCATACAAGGTCCCCTCCCGAAAATCACTTAAACGCACATAACTCATTACAAAATATTGATATCCATACATTTAGCAAAATATTGCTCTTATATACATAAATTAAACTATAAAATTGTTTTACGATCGGTCCATATTTGGTTATAGCTCTCATACTAGGTCCCCTCCAGAAAATTACTTAAATGCACAATATTCATTACCAAATGATGATATAGGTACAGAATTTTGAAATTGTGTCTTTATATACATAATTGGTCATAGCTCCCATACAAGGTCCTTTTACGAAAATCTCTTAAACGCACATTACTCATTACCAAATAAAACTATTGATAAAAAATTTGGCCCAAATATTAATTTTGTATACAAAAATTCTATTGCAAGATTTTTTCACGATCGGTTCATAACATGGGTGCGGTCGGTCCCATACAAGGTTCCCTTCAGAAAATCACTTAAACACACATTACTTATTACTAGGGTGATCGATTATTCGACATTTTCCAAAAACCGGTTTTCGAATAGTTCGAATAGTTGACATTTGAAAAAAACCGGTTGACATTTTTCAAATCCAGAAAAAACCGGTTAACCGGTTTTTCATTATAAATAACAAAATCTATTTTAATTTGAAAAAAATAGACGTTTATGTTTAAATTTAATTAATAAAACAGGACTTAACTGTTTTTTAACAGTTTAAAAGATTATAACTTTAGATCTAGTTGTCTGATTTATTTTATTTCTTTAATGTAAAAAATGGAAAAAAGTGGAACACTTCTGTTGAACATAAGGAACTATGTAATTCTAGCTTATTCTAAAATCCCTATTTAGACAATTTTTATAGTCATTCCAACACTTCCATAATATTTTAGCCGCAAATTTATTATTGTAATTGAAATATAATCTTAAGATTGATAAAATTTTATCAAACTGTTATTCCAATAAACTTTACAAATAAAAATTGTTAATTAATTAGGAAAATCAAAAAAGTTTAACCAAAGGTGCATTAGAAAAATATACTCTAGTTCCTGGACTCCAATATTTTTAATATATAGACGGGCTGTATTTTTATTTACTTCAAAATTTAACTTAAGTAATCTTTGAATACAAAGCAAATTAAAAGTATTCGAAACCGGTTTTTAAAAAGTAGAAAAACCGGGTTGTTCGATATTCGAAAAATCAACATTTAGAAAAAACCGACACTGGTATAACAGAAAAAACCGGTTTTAAAACCGGTTGAAAATCCGAGTCGATCACCCTACTTATTACTAAATTACGATATAGATACAAAATTTGACTGAAATATAGCTTTTATGAACAGAAATTTTGCTTAATGAATTTTTTACGATCGGTCTTTAATTGGTCATATCTCTCATACTATGTCCTGCCCCTAAAAGCGCTTTAACCGTATTTAACTAGTTGCATTATCTATTTGTGTAGAACAAAATTATATATATTAATTTTGAAAATCCTTAATTCTTTTACACACATGCATACATGCAAATTACTGAATATCGCTAAGCGCTATAAAAATATAAAGAAAATGGCGTTTGTAATGTTCAATAAATCATGGAATTGTAATAGATTTAAGCTGTTTAAATCTTTGTATTTTTTCTATTCAAGATATGAGAAAACTTATTTCTACAAATATTTGATCAATTAGAAAATTATTAATATATAAGTAGCTGGTGGAGGGTATTTGAGATTCTGCTCAGCCGAATATAGCACTCTAACTTGTTTGTCCTAAGTATTCATGTTGATACTAAAGTGGCTCCGAAAAGAGAAGTCTAGCTGTTATATTTTCTCATTTATAAAGAGTAGCCTATAGTTCCCCCAAAATGTTCACATAGATGTTAATGTGCTTTGTGCAAAATTTTAAGATTCCAGCTCCAAAAGTTTCCCAAATAAATTAATTTTTGTATTTGATTCATGTAGTATAGCTAGTCCGCCCATTTTGCACACATATATTCATGAAGATGTCAAAGTTGTCCATACAAAGTTTGAAAACTCTAGCTGTTGCTGTTTCTGAGATATGTATGTGATTTTAAATACTTATTATGTATGTATGTGGGCGTGCCATACATACATACATACATACATACATACATCACAGACACAGACATACAACAGGACAGACAACAGACAGACAGGACAGACACAACATACACGACAACAAACACAACAGACAACAGACAGACCAACACAGACAGACCAGACCTACAACAGACAGACAGACAACAGACAGACAGACAACAGACATACAACAGACAGACAGACAGACAGACCAACAGACAGAACAACAGACATACAAAAACATACAACAGACAATACATACAGACAGCACAGACAACAAGACACAGACAGACATACTCATACTACAAATACAACATACATACAACAACAACATACATACAGACATACATCAACATACATGCATACATACATACATACTACATACATACATACATACATACATACATACATACATGCATACATACATACATACATACATACATACATACATACATACATACATACATACATACATACATACATACATACATACTACTACATACATACATACACATACATACATACACATACATACATACTACATACATACATACAACATACATACATACATACATACATACCTACATACATACATACATACATACATACATACATACATACCTACATCTATACATACATACATACATACATACATACATACATACATACATACATACATACATACATACATACATACATCATACATACCTACATACATACATACATACTACATACATACATACATACATACATACATACATACATACATACATACATACATACATCATACATACATACATACATACATACATACATACATACATACATACATACATACATACATACATACATACATACATACATACATACATACATACATACATACATACATACATACATACATACATACATACATCCTACATACAATACATACATACATACATACATACATACATCATACATACCTACTACATACATACTACTACTACATACATACATACTACATACATACATACATACATACTACATACATACATACATACATACATACATACTACATACATACATACATACATACATACATACTACATACATACATACATACATCCATACATACACTACATACATACATACATACATACATACATACTACATACATACATCATACATACATACATACATACATACATACATACATACATCATACATACATACATACATACATACAGACATACATACATACATACTACATACAGAATACATACATACATAACAACATACATAACATATACATACATACATACATACACATACATACATAATACATACATACAGACTACATACATACATACATACATACATACATACATACATACATACATACATACATACATACATACATACATACATACGTTGAGGCGGCAACGCGTTTTACGCTTTTTAAACTTTTCGCGCTTTACAAGCTGCAAATTACACACCACGCGTCGCTTTGATCTTTCTTTTAATGTTTTTTAAGACATTACTGTTTTAAAAATCAAAATTTTAAGTTTTTTTTTTTTAATATAAAAATATAACCCTGATCAGCTGCCGACGCGTCAAAAGTTGAAAGTTGCTGATCACATAACATAAACATTCCAAATCTTAAAAAGGTGTCTTTCCACAGTATTTTCAACTACTTAGTGGATCTAATGAACTTGAGCCATAAATAGCTTCAAGAATAAGCAATGGAACTAATTTCCATTCAGATTTCTCTGTTTTTAACGTATTTTGCATAATTATCAAAAAACAAGTTAGAGTGCTATATTCGGCTATGCCGAATCTTAAATACCCTCCACCAGCAAGCTACTTTTTATTAAAACCCATTTAACTATGTAACTTTTAGATAGATAACTTGACAAAATTTTTGTTTCCGTAGTGAGTGTACTAACATTTATGCATATGTGGAAGTAATCTTGATTAGGTTCATAAAATTTTATATAAATAAGCCAGTTGCAAACATTTTAATATAATGATTTTCCTATACACATACATACTCATGTCGAATTTTACCTGGATATAATCATTTAATAATGAATTAAGTGGTATTAAATGATTTTCGACATTTATGTCGAATTTTATCCCGATTTTCGGAAATGATCCTTATATGGGAGTTGTGACCAATTATGGACCGATCAAGCAAAATTTCGTATAATGATTTATATGCCAAAAAAAATCAAGTCGAATATTACTCCATTAGATTAATTAATAAATAATAAAATATGTGTGTTTAAGTGATTTTCGGAAGTGGACTTTATATAGGAGCTTTGACCAATTACGGGCCTCTCCAGAAAAAATTCGTAGAGTGATTCATATGTATGTACCTAAAACATATTTGTGTCGAATTTTATCAAGATAGCTTTATTTGACAAGGAAATATGTGAGTTTAAATGATTTTCGGAAGAGAGCCTTATATGGGAGCTATGACCAATAATGGACCGATCCGGGGAAAAATTGGTAGCATTATTTATACAGTTAATCTCAAAAATAAGTATACAGAAATACTGACAATTGGTTTTATTTAAAAAGGATATTATTTTTTCAAAAATCAAAAAAGTAACACATTTATTTATTAAAAACAATTATGATAATTATTATTCACTACTTTTTTCCGGGTTATTTTGGTTACTTGAGTTCTCATTTAAGGTGTAGTTAAATAGGTGCAAAATTTACGTCACAAAAGTAAGTATACAGATAATTTATGTATGTATGTATTTGGTTAATGATATTAACAAAATTCATGAAAATTTTAGCTGTTTAAATGTAATTATTTTATAATAAAATATTGGAAAAAATTCACTTTTTGTTCCGAAAAATTGAAATTTTTGGTAATTGATCTGAATATTATTTATAGGAGCATTTTAATATTTAAGAACATCTGACTATTTAAAACCCCCGGAGTTTTGGATCGGGTATTCAATAATATCCCTCATTTGTTCATTATGATACATTGGAAGACGATATTTTAACTTTTAAATTAATTGTTTCTTTACAATAATTACAATCCATTGCGGAACATTGCCGTTTTTAACATAGTATAGCGTTCATATTCGATATTTAACGGCGATTTCCTAAAATTTATATCTTAAAATGCGATATTAATAATATTTGTACTAGTATTCATTAATTAAAACAAGTTTTTTGGTTCCAGTCATCCATTACACACTCCTAAATACTACCAATAATCGTCAAATGGTGACCATGTCAATAACTTACACTACATATCGGTTCTGAAATTGATTATTGCCCAAAATAGTAAGATTTTTATATTAAATCAGGCTCAATTGGTGGTATGAATACGAATTGAACAATTTTGAACACGGATACAACTTAATTTGTTGCTAGAACAAATAAAATGTCCGATCCATAAAACATTGTTATTGTATCGAGTATATCAAGATATGATTGGTAGCATTATTGTATGCTTTGGAAATCGGAGTATTTGTAAAACCTGTTTAAATTAAAGAAAATGTATAGAATTATCCAAATTTTAAAGTTTATGTTGTAAGTCTTAAGAAATCAGAGTTAAATTGTGGGTTTTTAGGAACGTACTGTGTTCAAAATGGCCAAATCCATGCATATAACATTAATTTCGAAATAACAACTCTTTTCAAAAGTTAAAAATTCTATTTCCAATGCATCATTTGGAGGGTTCAATGACCACCAGATCCAAAATCCGGGGTCTAAAGTGGAAAAAAATCGTAGAAATGAGAAAAAACTGTTCTACTAATTAATTCCGGAGCAAATCGGCCCAAATTTCAAGATTTCGGAACTAAAAGTAGATTTTTTCCAAGTTATTGTGTAAAAAATATTTTATTAAAAAGTAATTATATTAATACAAGTAAAATTTTCATAAATTTTGTTAATATCATTAAACCAAATATATACTGAAATGATCTGTATACTTACTTTTGTGACGTAAATTTTGCACCTTTTTAACTTTAGCTTAAATGAGAACTCAAAGAACCAAAATATGAAGAAAAAAAGTAGTGAATAATAATTATCATAATTGTTTTTAATAAATAAATGTGTTACTTTATTGTTTTTTGAAAAAATAATATGTTTTTTTAAATAAAACCAGTCGTCAGTATTTCTGTATACTTATTTTTGTGATTAACTGTATGTACACAAAACATATTCAAGTTGAACTTTATACCGATAGCTTTATTTATCAATGAAACATACGTGTTTAAGTGATTTTCGGAAGTGGGCCTTATATGGGAGCTATGACCAATTATGGTCCTATCCGAAAAAAAATTCGTAGAAAGATTCATATCTAGACGAAACATATTTATGTCGAATTTTATCAAGATACCTTAATTTGATAATTAAATATGTCAAAGGTGAATTTTGGAATTGGACCTTATATGGGAGCTATGACCAATTTTCGATCGACTGAGATCTACGTTGGTAGTATGATTTCTATTCATATTATATTTGTATGTACAAAATTTTGTGTTGATACGAGATAGGGAGTTATTAACGATAAACTAATTTCCGGGAATATACTTTAAGTTAGTTAATAAACAGCTAACTTTAAGCTAATCTTTTTGTAACTAAGTTAGTTGAAAAGTCATGCAGTGTCGGACAATTGACTACTGCGTAGGACATCGCCATGTTAAAATAGTCAGTTGGCTCCATTAAAAATAATCCAATGATCAACCATAATTAGTTGATGAAAAAGTCGGCTTTTAATGCATTTAAAGATAGTTGAGTTGCTGGCAGGGTACTAAATTAAGTTTAAGTGATTTTTGGGAGGGGACCGATCGTGAAAATATTTTACAGTATAATTTCTATATATAAAAGCAATATTTGTGTCAACATTTTTATGGATAACGTTATTTAATGAGTTATGTGCGTATAAGTGATTTTCAGGAGGGGACCTTGTATGGGAGCTAAGATCAAATATGGACCGATAGTGAAATAATTTTACAGTATCATCTCTGTGTATGTAAGCAATATTTGTGCCAAAAATTGTATGGATATCATTATTTGGTAATGTATAATGTGCGCTTAACCGATTTTCGGGAGGGGACCTTGTATGGGACTTGCGGCCAATTATGGACCGATTCAGAAAATGTTTCCTCTATATGAATTCAATTGACATAAAACTTTTACTTGTAAAAATTTGTAAGTCTTTGCCATTCTACCGGAAGTTATTAACAATTAATGCATTTTCCGGGAATATGTACATTTGTATGGGAGTTATATGAAAATGTGGACCGATTCCGCCCATTTTTAACAGGAATCAAGCTTTCATATGGAAACAATTGTGTGCTGATTTTTATGAAATTATATCGCATAGTTTTTGTGAAAATTGTATTAGAATGTGTTAAAAATGCTTAATTTTTTTTAAATTTTGATTTATAACTCTTTCCGATGTAAACCGATTTTGCTCATTTTCAATGCCAAACTGGCTAGGACAATAGTGAATATTTTGGCCGAATTTCGTTAATTTATTTAGCATCGTTTTTACATGAGCGTGTTTTACACTGACAGACAGACGGACATAGCTAAATCGACTCAGAATTTCATAAGTATAAGGAATATATATACTTTGCTGGCTCTCAGATGAATATTTCTTGGTGTTACACATGGAATGACAAACTTATATATACCCTCTATCACCACTGATGGTGGTGAAGGGTATAAAAATGAATATGTGTTCATTTGTTTGTAGGTTTGTTTGTTTGAAGTCTATAGACTCCTAAACGGCTGGACGGATTTTCTTGAAATTTTCAAAGTGTTTTTGTTTATGTCTGGAAGAAACTGTAGGCTACTTATTATTATGATATTTCAAGTAGGCAATGTGCCACGCCCACATACATAGTAAGTATTAAAAGTAGTTTATTTTAGAAACTGCTAGAGCTAAAGTCCTATAATTTTGTATGGACAACGTTGACATCCATGTGAACACCTGTAGGCAAAATGGGCGGAGTGGGTACAGTAGGCGTTGCACTTCATATATAGAGAAAATATTGTATAGTATTTCTGAGAAAATATATATGTTTGAGTCCTCAAAATTTGTGAGAGCCAATTAATAAATTTGCGGATTAGCAATAGGGAAGTATAAGCTAAAAAATGTATATGGGAATATGGGTTTTATTGTAGCGAAGCACACTGGGTAAGCTAGTTTTTTATAAACATGTAAACAATAACGAAATTTATCGAATGATTATGTGTGTTATTATAGTTTGTTTATTATTCTGTCTACGCATTCACAATTAATCTCAATTTTAGATGAATTTTTCAGATATCTCATCATATCTCATTATTAATGAACCGATTTTGTTGATTGATCTGCCCGAAAGCATGTCTGATAGAATTGTTGAAGATTTTATCCCGAAGAGATCTGGAGTCTTCAGAAAATTGATTTCAATAAACATACAGACAGACAGACGGACATAGCTTAATCGACTCCGCTATCTATAAGGACTAGGAATATATATACTTTATAGGGTTGGAAAATTATTTTATAGAAATTACAAACGGAATGACAAACTATATATACCCTTCGAAGGCCCCTCCGGGCATGTTTCCTTGATGTCAGACCGCATCTTGGTGTATTGCAATCCAGAGGTAGATAGATGCTACCAATACCTGTAGTCTTCCAGGACTATAAATTGGTGTTGACAATTTACTGCCTGGCCTAGTCCTTGCATAAATTGGAAAGAGGTCTAACCAGAGCACCTTGTCCTGGCTGGTCAGTTGGTTGAGGTTCCTTCGGGATCAACGTAGTGGCTGTGGTTGAAACCTAAATCGCAGGAAGCGGATGCTTGGTTAAAAGACTGATACACGGTGAAATATAAATTTTCAAGATACATTTCTGTTATCGTTCCTAGATGCAAGGAGTGGTACAAATTACAGAGCATGACTGTGGATTAATACAATGTTGGGATTGAGCTGATAATGCAATGATTGGGTAAACGAAGATGAACGATGTTTCTGATGTCTACTTTGATTCTATAGAGAGAATTGAGTGATTGATGGATTTGACGGATGTGTGATGGTGTAACGATGAACGATGTGTGCAAAAGGAGAAGGATGATATGGTGTAAGGTCATCAATGCCCTTTCTTTAATATATTAGCGGTTTTTCAACATGGTTGAGTGCATGCTCAACTTATTACAGTGGGTCTTTGTAGCCACTGAAATAAAGTCTTGTCAGTTAATATGATCTGTGTTTCCGACTACCAATTACGTCCCCTTAAATGATGTTGCCGAATCAACAGAGCCATAGTAGAGTGGTTGGGCGACATTATGTCGGGGTAGATTGATGACACCTGTCTTTCCCCAACGTGACTACTTTGGCAAGAGATTAGATAGCTCGAGTTCTTGAGCAAAGTGCTTGTACATGGACCGGCATATCCATGTACAAAAATTGCGACCTGCGTGTAAGATACAAAAAGGGGCAGTGGTGAGTTGTTTACTTGTTACTCACCCAGTGGTTGAAAAAGTACCACCATGAGATAGGGCTCCACGCCAGGTACTTACGTAAAGCACTTCGACTTCATACTCTTCGAAGGTAAAGGGTATAAAAATAACCCAGTTTGCCCAACCCTTACCCTTGGCATAGAAATTATTTGTTTTCAGATTATTTTCAGTGCTGGTAAACAATTAGTTTTTAATAAAAATACACAAAAAACTTATTTTTATGCGAATGATGTTTCAAACTATTCGAAACTAAATTCGAAAGTTCAAACTAAAGCTCGAAAAAAACAGAATCTATGTTCGAAAAATTTAGAAAACCGTTAAAACCAGTTCCCGCAGACCGAAATTATAGAAATTTGTCAGTGATAAGAGCCCCTAATGAAAATACAATATTATCTTCGAATATTCAAATTTTTTATGCTTTTAAAATAATCTCTGGATCATAAAAACTAAAAAAAAAATTTGAAATTTCGATCTTATGTTTGAAAATTTTTAAAGGTGTTAAATACAGTTCCCGTACACCGAAATTGCTGAAACTTGATAGTCATAAATATACTTGGTTACAATACGACATTATGTTCGAATATTCGAAATTACATAAGTTCGAAAATTCGATGTTCGAAAATTTTTTTATGAGTTAAAAATAATCTCTGGGTCATAAAAACAAAAAAAAATAATTTCGATGTTAAAAATAATTCATATAAACGGAAGTTCACGGTACTCAGAGTTTATTTTTAATTTTATAAACTGATACTTCGATAACCAGCAAACCGTGAATAACCCCATAAAAATTTATTTCATGTTTAATCGCCATTGTAGGTGCCATCGAATCCATTGTGCAGCGCCCGTTTTACAACTGGAATTTTTTGATTTCTTTGTACTAAAATTCGTACTGACTCTTTTTTTAAAGACACCGTGGTGTATACCTAATGTGACCAGATGGATTTTGAATAAAAGCGGGAACCGAGCGGATTTTGAAGAAAATATTTTGAAAGAGCGGGATTTTGAAAAATGCTATTCATTAAATCGGATTTAATAAAACTTAACATCAAAACAAGTAAAAATGTTGTATTCGACGAATCTTATATACCCACCATCAAAACCTTGTCATACATATATCGATATTAATATGAGCACCTGGGTGATGTTCCATCTCTTTTATGGAGCAAACAATTTGATATTCAGAGTTCAAGTTATTTTTTATATAAACATTTTTATTTTTATATTTTTATTTTCTTGTCACAAAAATATTGAAATATTCTTAATTCTTGATGAATAGATGTCGGAAAAACTATTAATGAGAACAAGTAAGATAGTATGGTCGGGCGTGGCCGACCATATGATACCCTACACCAGTTATGAATATTAAATGTGATCTATTTTTCATAATAAAGCATTTATCTGGAATATTACCTTGATTCCGATTTATTTAAGCAATTTATTGACGAAAAACTAAATTTCTGAAAGAGGCTTTATATGGGGGATAGGAGCAAATGTGAACCGGTCCCGATAAAATGGGCTGGATAGATTTATATTTATATAATATTTGTCTGTGATAAATTTCATTGCAATAACAGTGTTAATAAGTGAATTGCGGATATTCAAGTCATTTTCCGAAGGGGGGTTTGTATGGGGGCTAGGGTCAAATGAAGTCCAATCATTTCGAAATTCGGCAAGGTCATCAAAGCTTGAATAAAAATGAGTTGTGCGAACTTTTATCGAGATACTTTTATATTATACAGAATTATGAGCTCAAAAGCCCTTTTCGGGGGGTTCAGTTGTATGGGGGCTAGGTGAAATACTCAGAAAGTGATTCTGAGTCGATCGGTATACTTAAAGGTGGGTATAGTACTAATATTTTAGTGCAAACATCAGCACAAACGCATAATACCCTTCCCACTATAGTGGTGTAGGGTATAATGATATACTCAAATCCATAAGTTTGTAATTCAGGAATAAAATGTCAACAATTTTTTTCGTTATTTTTTAACGTATAAAAACTCTTAAAAATCTGTTAAAATCAAAAAGAAGGGGTAAAAAGTGGGTTAAGAAATTTCATATTATTATATTTGTTTTCTGAGTAGATTGTTATGTTCCCAAAAAAAGGTGCAAGCACCTCAAAATCAATACATACCAATTTTCAAATAATTTACAAGCACTAGTGAAGGATAATGTTGACTAAAACCTCTTTCATCTTTCAGCTCTATCGGTTAAGAACTGCCGGAGTCAGAGGGGCTCAAAGTTGTACATTTTGGTCATACAGGGTTTTATTCAAATGAGTCTAACTTTTCACCTACTGGTCCTAGCAAAAAAAATTTATTTTTAAATTTTTTGTCCATTTTTTTATTCCCTCCATCAGTGGTGATAGAGGGTATATATAAATTTGTCATTCCGTGTGTAACACCAAGAAATATTCATCTGAGACAACAAAGTATATATATTCCGGGTCCTTATCAAATTCTGAGTCGATTTAGCTATGTCTGTCTGTCCGTCCATCCGTCTGTCTGTGTAAAACACGCTCCACAGTGGGGCAGAATGGAAATTTTTTGGAAATAAATCTGGCATTTCTAAACGGCTGATCCGATCGGGATAAAATTTGGCGTGAGCGTAGCCAAGGAGTATTCGAGTTTAAGTTTTGAAGATGAACCCTGCAGATGCCCCAGGGACGGCGCTGTGGCGGCTCAAAGTAGGGTACCTACGACATGTAAAATTTTTAAACTCGTGCCATTTTTTTGTTTTTCACCCAAATACAAAGATTTTTATATTTTGTGAAAGCGCTCGACGAGATCTTGAAAAAACATGCTTGGACATACTACTTATCTCTTATAATATCCGAGTTATAGGCATTTAAAAATTTAGTGATACAAAATTTACCATACCTTGGTCCGCCTTTTTACCGGGAATACCGGAATACCGGGCGTAATTTTGGACCAAATGGACTCAATTTTTTCTTGTTAGTTAGACAACAAAATTTCCAATAATATACAAAAAATTTCAGATCAATATCGTTTACAGATCCAAAAATATACGTTTTTTAATCTAAAAATTCAAAAAATTTTAGATTTTTGGCGTTTTTTTGCCAAAAATGTGTCTTAACTCTTTTATTAATAAAATAAAATTTTTATTAAGAACATATAACAATTTTATAGTTTTCTAAAAGGTATCTTTACGCAGAACGCTTTGGCGTAAAAAACTTGTCCTATTTTTTGAAAATGTTGCCACTGCGTCCTTCCGAATATGACCTATTTTTTATCAAAACTTCAACTTTGGGCGACATGTTCTAAAATCCCAAAGCTGGGATCAGAAAACTGAAAGCAGTTTTGGAAACCTCAATATGTTTTCTATTTACTCCAAAAGTATTTTCCCAGCCCTGAAAGAAATGTGGACCCTATGGGCAAAAAAGTAAAAAATCCCATTTTTGGGATTTTCATTCCTATTTTTGGGAATTGCGGGATGCCCTTTGACCTTTTCAATTTTTTTTTTTGCATATTCTTATTTGAAATGACAAATTTAACAAGCGTTGAAAATTTCATTGAGTTTTGTTCATAAATAAAGATTTTGTCATATATTACATATTTGTTTAATTTCTAAAACTATGATTTATATCAAAATTTTAATAGGATCGCAGATAGCTACAACAATTTAGTCCATATTTATCCCTTAATATCATTTTTTAGTTAGATATGGAAATTCTCGACCCTTTACAAAAAATTTCAAGCCAATATCTCAATTACATTCAAAAATATGTTCATTTAAACCTGTGTCCTTTAATTTCATCTTTTTCATATTTTAGTATTAAGTATGACAGAACATTTGGTGTTGAATAAAATATTTGGACAATTTTTAAAAATTATTTAGTTAATTATTTTATTATAATATTGTATATAAAATAAAAAAAATTATAATTTTATTATGAGCCACGCACAACAACACCTAAATCACCCCACACAAATTACCTTTCCCGCCCACCGAAATATAAAACACAATTTAATACAATATCATCAGTTAGTATAATAGCTTTTTTTATTTGAACTGTTTATCTTAAACATAATACAATTAATTCTTACAACCTACTTATATAGTTAATTCCTAACACTACTTATTTTCTATTAAATAATCTGTCATATCGGTATACATATCCAGAAGGTAATATAAGTCCTTTAAATCATCCTTGTTTTGAGATGATAGAGTTTCATAACAAATCCATCTTTTTCGCATAGTTGAAAGAACAGGATCAGAAGATAGAAGTAAACTATTAAAAATATCTTCATTCTGTGATTGCCTGGAGCATTTTCTTGAGCTGAATAGTTGAACATGCTTAAAATCTCGATTCCTCGCTTCCTGGGCTTCTTCTGTTAACTCTCCAAGTGGAAGAATATTCGATTCAATTATTATTTGACCATGACACAATACTTTGTGTACTGTTGGTGTTAGTTCCCTCTATGGATACAGAGATACAAGTAATTTAGAAATTTCAGATGTGTATTCCCCAAATCGATTTTCATTAATTTTATGTTTACTATTCAGTGCCATTAAAATAGTTTTAACTCTTCGAAGCAACTCCTTGTCGATTCCAGTTATTTTTGAAGTAATTTCAAAATCACGAAAAAACCTTCTCGACGTATTACCGTCATTTGTACTACCGCAAATTGAAAGTGGTTTGTCGATGTTTAATCCCATCTGAACTTTAAATTCTTCTTGGATTCTGCTTTTTTCCGCAGCTCTCAGTTCTTTCAATTCTTCATTATTTTTTGTTGATTTAGTAGGATAGTTTGTTTTTTTTTTTTCCTGGATCGCCTTGTATGATGGTAATATATTGTGTCCTTTTTCATGCAGAGCTTTCCTTAATATTTGGTACTTATTTCGACTGAGACCCAGTTCCAACATAAGCGCTATTGCTTCCTCTTCAGTAAAATTTGATTATGATGTTGGAGTTGGTATACTTTCCACAATTCGCTTAAGTCGTTTTGGTGATGCATTAGGAAGAATAGTTGCAATATGTACGACATCCATATGTTGGTTTTCCTTTTTCAGCATTTCGTTAAATGTATCAGCAATTTCCTCATTTGAGATTGAAAAAAGTTTTTATGTGACCCTCTTTTTTTTTACCTTGAACATAAGTCTTCGTATGACTTGCAAGGCGCTCCTATTGATGTGTTGTTAGTTGAGATTTCCGTAGTAGTTTCCATCCAACTACAAAATTTTAATCGAAATTTCTTTTGATTTCCATCCACAGACTTACTTTTTACATCAAAAGTTTT
Source organism: Lucilia sericata (assembly GCF_015586225.1). Classification (NCBI taxonomy): domain Eukaryota; kingdom Metazoa; phylum Arthropoda; class Insecta; order Diptera; family Calliphoridae; genus Lucilia; species Lucilia sericata. The sequence goes on along the minus strand of NW_023994902.1, from coordinate 103,385 downwards.
AAAAAGTTTTCAATTTTTGATATGCCTGTTTTGTCTACTTTTCTACTATATGTAGTTTTTATATAATTTGAAATGTCTTCAATTCTTTCTGGACCTTTTGAAGATATACTCCATAAAACGGAACACAACTCTTCGTACTTTAATGTAATCTTCATTGTAGATTTATTAAATATGGTACTTAAAATCTGAGAAGTTTACTTATATACCAATTCTTGTCATTTCCGATACAGGTATTCCAAAGTAAAAAATTACGAATTGTCTACCTATTAACATTTAGGACTATATTACTACATATAACCTGTAATTCAGTCATTGATATTTCTTATTAGTGAATGAATCGAAATTATCATTACCTGTATATTTTTACCTACATGATCATAAACGAAACAAAACGAAATGATCTGTCGAAAAAATTTAGGTAAAAAATAGTTATACATTTTTGAAAATTTAAGCATAATAGGACCTTTCAATTATAACAAATAGAAAAATAGGTAAATATAAGATTTAAATATGTGCTGTCATACTTAATACTAAAATATGAAAAAGATGAAATTAAAGGACACAGGTTTAAATGAACATATTTTTGAATGTAATTGAGTATTGGCTTGAAATTTTTTGTAAAGGGTCGAGAATTTCCATATCTAACTAAAAAATGATATTAATGGATAAATATGGACTAAATTGTTGTAGCTATCTGCGATCCTATTAAAATTTTGATATAAATCATAGTTTTAGAAATTAAACAAATATGTAATATATGACAAAATCTTTATTTATGAACAAAACTCAATGAAATTTTCAACGCTTGTTAAATTTGACATTTCAAATAAGAATATGCAAAAAAAAAATTGAAAAGGTCAAAGGGCATCCCGCAATTCCCAAAAATAGGAATGAAAATCCCAAAAATGGGATTTTTTACTTTTTTGCCCATAGGGTCCACATTTCTTTCAGGGCTGGGAAAATACTTTTGGAGTAAATAGAAAACATATTGAGGTTTCCAAAACTGCTTTCAGTTTTCTGATCCCAGCTTTGGGATTTTAGAACATGTCGCCCAAAGTTGAAGTTTTGATAAAAAATAGGTCATATTCGGAAGGACGCAGTGGCAACATTTTCAAAAAATAGGACAAGTTTTTTACGCCAAAGCGTTCTGCGTAAAGATACCTTTTAGAAAACTATAAAATTGTTATATGTTCTTAATAAAAATTTTATTTTATTAATAAAAGAGTTAAGACACATTTTTGGCAAAAAAACGCCAAAAATCTAAAATTTTTTGAATTTTTAGATTAAAAAACGTATATTTTTGGATCTGTAAACGATATTGATCTGAAATTTTTTGTATATTATTGGAAATTTTGTTGTCTAACTAACAAGAAAAAATTGAGTCCATTTGGTCCAAAATTACGCCCGGTATTCCGGTATTCCCGGTAAAAAGGCGGACCAAGGTATGGTAAATTTTGTATCACTAAATTTTTAAATGCCTATAACTCGGATATTATAAGAGATAAGTAGTATGTCCAAGCATGTTTTTTCAAGATCTCGTCGAGCGCTTTGACAAAATATAAACATCTTTGTATTTGGGTGAAAAACAAAAAAATGGCACGAGTTTAAAAATTTTACATGTCGTAGGTACCCTACTTTGAGCCGCCACAGCGCCGTCCCTGGGGCATCTGCAGGGTTCATCTTCAAAACTTAAACTCGAATGCTCCTTGGCTACGCTCACGCCAAATTTTATTCCGATCGGATCAGCCGTTTAGAAATGCCAGATTTATTTCCAAAAAATTTCCATTCTGCCCCACTGTGCGCTCATCGTTTATACGATGATAAATAAATTAATGAAATTCGGCCAAAAAATTCACTATTGTCTTAGGCAGTTTGGTATTGAAAATGAGCAAAATCGGTTTACATCGGAAAGAGGAAACTCCGAAAAAATTATTATTTATTATTTACTAGCTATAACCAGTGTGCTTCGCTACCGCCATCCTAACGGAATAATATAAATATCATATTATATCTGCAATATCAAAAAGTGCCCTTTTAGAGAACTCTATAAGTTTGATTTTATGATTCTACTCTCAATATTACAGAAAGTTAAAAAAAAATCAGTTGAAGAACGATAAAATACCAGACAGTGTCTTTTTATAGATTTTCATTAAATCAGAAATTCCTCGCATACAGATTATTACACAATCAGGAAGCTGCGCGTCCAATTTTAGGTTCAATATAATAGAAAATTCGAAAAGTATTAGTAAAATAACAAAAAAGTATCTGAAAGTATCATTTTAAAAATTTCGTTCAATTAGGATACTGCGTGTTTTAGGGGCAGGATGGGAGATATGACCAATTATAGACCGATCGTAAAAAATTCTTTAAGCTAAATTTCTGTACATAAAAGCTATATTTCAGTCAAATTTTGTATCTATATCGTAATTTAGTAATAAGTAATGTATGTTCAAGTGATTTTCTGAAGGGAACCTTGCATAGGACCGACCGCACCCATGTTATGGACCGATCGTGAAAATATCTTGAAATAGAATTTTTGTATACCAAACTAATATTTGTGCCAAATTTTGTATCAGTAGCATTATTTGGTAATGAGTAATGGGCGTTTAAGAGATTTTCGTAAAAGGACCTTGTATGGGAGCTTTGACTAATTATGTATATAAATACAACATTTCAAAATTCTATATCTATATCATTATTTAGTAATGAATATTGCGCATTTAAGTGATTTTCTGGAGGAGACCAAGTATGAGAGCTATGAGGAAATATGGACCGATCGTAGAACAGTTTTATAGGGTAATTTATGTATATAAGAGCAATATATGTGCTAAATGTATGGATATCAATATTTTGTAATGAGTTATGTGCGTTTAAGTGATTTTCGGGAGGGAACCTTGCATGGGAGCTATGATCAATTATGTAATATTCATAGTAATATTTCTGTGCATATGAGCAATACTTATTCCAAATTGTATATGGATATCTTAATTTAGTAATGAGTTCTGTGCGTTTAAGTGATTTTCGTGATTTCCTTGTATGGGAGCTATGACCAATTATGGACCGATCGGAAAAAACTTTCACAGTAATATTTCTGTGCATATGAGCAATACTTATTCCAAATTTTATATTGATGTCTTAATTTACTAATGAGTTATGCGCGTTTAAGTGATTTTCGGGAGGGGACCTTGTATGAGAGCTATGTCCAATTATGGACCCATCCAGAAAATTGGTTTTGTCACTGAATTCTATTGACATAAGATTTTAAGTCGTAAAATTTTGTAAAGATATCAGTATTCTGACGGAAGTTATTAACAAAAAACTCATTTTCCGGGAATATGTACTCTTGTATGGGAGGTATATGAAATTATGGACCGATTCTAGCAATTTTCAGCAGGAATCAAGATCTTGTGTAGAAACGAATGTGTAATAACATTAAATTATCTTGCATAGTTTTCGAGAAAATTACATCAGAATGTATAAAAAATGCTTATTTTTTCGGAGTTGTTTTAAATTTTGATTCATAACTTTTCCCGATGTGAACCGATTTTGCTCATTTTCAATACCAAACTGTACCGGATAATAATGAATATTTTGCGTTAATTCCCATTGTTTCGTTTTAACGTGAGCGTGTTTTACACAGAAAGACAGACGGACGGACAGACGGACATAGCTAAATCGACTCAGAATTTCATAAAGACCCAGAATTTATATACTTTGTTGGGTATCAGATGAATATTTCTTGGTGTTACACACGGAATGACAAACTTATATATACCCTCTATCAACACTGATGGTGGTGGAGGGTATAAAAAGGGACTTTTTTGTACTTGACTTTTCATATAATTTCATATACCTCCCATACAAAAGTACATATTCCCGGAAAATGAGTTTATTGTTAATAACTTCCGTCAGAATTTTGATATCTTCACAAAATTTTACAAATTAAAATCTTATGAGAATAGAATTCATTCTAAGAAAATTTCAGCATTGGTCTATAATAGGACATAGCTCCCATACAAGGTCCCTCCCGAAAATCATATAAACATGCATAACTCATTACTAAAATAAGATATCCATATAAAATTTGGAACAATTATTGCTTTAATATACCGAAATATGACTGTGACATTTTTTTCCGATCGGTCCATAATTGGTCATAGCTCCAATACAAGGTCCTCTCCCGAAAATCACTTAAACGCACATAACTACATAATTAAGATATCCATATAAAATTTAGTACAAGTATTGTTCTTATATACAGAAATGTTAGTGTGAAATTTTTTTCCGATCGGTTCATAATTGGTCATAGCTCCCATACAAGGTCCTCTCCCGAAAATCACTTAAACGCACATAACTCATTACTTAATTAAGAGATCCATATAAAATTTGGAACAAGTTCGTATATACAGAAATGTTTCTATGAAATTGTTTTTCGATCGGTCCTTAAAGCTCCCATACAACTCATTACTAAATTAATATATCCATATAAAATTTGGTACAAGTATTGCTTTTATATACAGAAATTTTACTGTGAAATTTTTTTCTAATCGGTCCATAATTGGTCATAGCTCCCATACAAGGTTCCCTTCCGAAAATTACTTAAACGCACATAACTCATTGCTTAATATTGATATCGATACATTTAGCACAAATATTGCTCTTATATACATAAACCACACCATAAAATTTGTTCACGATCGGTCCATATTTGCTCATATCTCCCATACTAGGTCCAGACCAAAAATTTGAATTTCCTTAAATCTTTCACACAAATTATTAAATATCGCTAAATCATATCTTAAGGCGCTTTAAAAATATAAAAGAAAATGAAGTTTGTAATGTTCAATAAATCTTGTAATTGTAACAGATTTATGCTGTTTAAATCTTGGGGTTTTTCTATTTAAGATATGGGAAAACTTATTTCTACAAATATTTGATCAATTAAAAAAGTATTAATATAAAAGTAGCTGGTGGAGGGTATTTAAGATTCGGCTTAGCCGAATATAGCACTTTAACTAGTTGGTTTATTAACTTATACATATGTATACATAATAGCGGGCTCCCAATACGATGTTGCATCTTTTTGGAATAGAATTTGTAACATGGATTATTATTACTATGAATCTGATAACGCTAATAACCATGTACATATTTCTTCCTAAATATTCCTTTAATATTTATTTTTTTTCTTTTATACCCGCCTTTATAATTATTCGCATTATTATTTATATTTAAGTTTAGTGGGAACCTTTTTTATTAAAATCTACCCTAGTGTAAACATTACATATCAGTTCAGTGTATTATCATATATTACTTGCAGATTGGTAATGTGTTATAATTCTCATTAATTTATGTATACTTCTGTATAAGTATACTAAGTTGGTATGTGGTGAGCGCGGTTCAATCGAGACAAGAATTTGCCAATTATTTTAAGGCCGCTTCTAGCGATAACAGCCCCCGGTGTTCGGACTTGGTTCGAGTGCCACCTTGTTCTGCGACTTCGGTCGATAGTTTCAGACACTGCGACTTCGGTCGATAGTTTCGTCACCGCGACTTCGGTTATTGGTTTCGGCACCGCAATTTCGGTTGTTGGCAGTGTTACCATACGTCAAGTTTTCCCTTTTTTGCAAGTTTTTTGAGATTCAAAAAAGTTTTCAAGTTTTATTCCAATAAAAAAAGTATTTTGAAAATTTATACAGTTTTTCAGTTTTTATTTTATTTAATCAATAAATAAGTTTAAAATAAAAAAACAATGTTAACCATTAACAAAATAATATTTTATACCATTAATATTAGAGATATTCCTAAAAACTGAAAAAAATTGACCGGTGTTGATGACCTTAATCCCTTAGAATAGACGTTAAGGACACAATGCATTTCGACCATATTGTAGAGATTTTGTGCAGCCCATTGGTTCACCATACTAGGCCAAATTCGCGCTTGAAGATAAATGGATTAATCGGTGAGTGTTTGAAGATATCATCTGGGTCTGGGCAAGACAAAATCTTCGTGTTTCGAGTTCCCAATGACGGGTAGTTACAAAAGTTCAGAGGTTTCCTCTTGTAGTACACAGAATCTACATAGATTCATCATGACATTTCAAGTGTAAATTTATGGTGTCTAAGACCACAATATCCAGTAATTCCTTGCTACTGATGTTAAGGAAAAGTTCTGTACCAATTATCATTAAGCAATTTAAAATTCCTCAATTTGCTCATATTTTCACTAATTTTTCTTGGGTATTTTCTAATTTTAGTACAAAAAAAGTTTTTTTTGTTGAAAAAAAGTTTTTTTTATAAAATAAAAAGTTTTCTTCAAAAAATATATGGCAAATAATATTTTATACCATTAATATTAGAGATATTCCTAAAAACTGAAAAAAATTGACCGGTGTTGATGACCTTAATCCCTTAGAATAGACGTTAAGGACACAATGCATTTCGACCATATTGTAGAGATTTTGTGCAGCCCATTGGTTCACCATACTAGGCCAAATTCGCGCTTGAAGATAAATGGATTAATCGGTGAGTGTTTGAAGATATCATCTGGGTCTGGGTAAGACAAAATCTTCGTGTTTCGAGTTCCCAATGACGGGTAGTTACAAAAGTTCAGAGGTTTCCTCTTGTAGTACACAGAATCTACATAGATTCATCATGACATTTCAAGTGTAAATTTATGGTGTCTAAGACCACAATATCCAGTAATTCCTTGCTACTGATGTTAAGGAAAAGTTCTGTACCAATTATCATTAAGCAATTTAAAATTCCTCAATTTGCTCATATTTTCACTAATTTTTCTTGGGTATTTTCTAATTTTAGTACAAAAAAAGTTTTTTTTGTTGAAAAAAAGTTTTTTTTATAAAAATAAAAAGTTTTCTTCAAAAAATATATGGCAACACTGGTTGTTGGTTTAGATACTGCGACTTCGGTCGATAGTTTCGTCACCGCGACTTCGGTCGAAAGTTTCGTCATCTCAGCTTCGGTTATTGGTTTCGGCACCGCAACTTCGGTTGTTGGTTTGGATACTGCGACTTCGGTCGATAGTTTCGTCACTGCGACTTCGGTCGATAGTTTCGTCACCGCGACTTCGGTCGATAGTTTCGTCACCTCAACTTCGGTTATTGGTTTCGGCACCGCAACTTCGGTTGTTGGTTTGGATACTGCGACTTCGGTCGATAGTTTCGTCACCGCGACTTCGGTTGATAGTTTCGTCACCTCAACTTCGGTTATTGGTTTCGGCACCGCAACTTCAGTTGTTGGTTTAGACACTACGACTTCGGTCGATAACTTAGACACTGCGATTTCGGTCGACAGCTTAGATACTGCGACTTCGGTCGATAGTTTCGGCACATCAACTTCTGTTGTTAGTAGATTTTAAGATAGACTTAAGTTTACTGTATTACATAAATATTTAGCTTTAAGTTAACACCGATCCTGAATCCCCTGAACAGAAATCCAGACCGCCAGAGGAGATTTCGTGTTCCAGAGAAATCCAAATAAACCGCCGAAAATATCATGAACCCCGACTTATTATCAACGCTGCTAATAATTCTTTTTTTCTTTTGTTAACCGAATTTATTGTATCGAATAAGAAATATAAATAAAACATTGTTATTTAACCCTCAATAAGGGTAAAACAATTGTGTTTCCTTCTACTTAAGGTTTGTGGAACCGTAAGTCGACCTTGAACACTCTGAACTACCTCAGCCGACGATAAAACCACGTTACAAATGGCGCCCGAGAAATTCTAAGTCGCAATGCGAAAAAAAAGAGACTGCCGCCAACGAGGAGGAATCGGCCAAAAATTATGACAGCAGCAGAATTGATAACTCATCTACAAGTCAAACTTTAAGTAAGGATTCAGTCGGTTTGATTTACCTGTTACGAAAGGAGCAACTTATCGAACAATCTAGGAATGCCGGTATAGCAACAGTTGGCTTTACAGTCGAAAAGCTACATAAACAACTCGCAGAGAACCTCCGGGCCAAACGTCTAAGGAAGTCTACTGAAAACATGTTGCTGGAATTGGAGAAGGAAACAAAATCTGCCGAATGAAGTATTGTTCCCAAAGATGAACTCTCGCTGACAGTACCACTGATATCGTCGCTTAGCCATATTTCAGATTTTGAGATTATGAACATTGTCCATAGGTGGGATTTAAAGTACTCCGGAGAAACCGACGTAATGGAATTCCTTGAGCGGCTCGAAGAATTATCCGAGTGTCATCATATAAATCCAGATCGCCTTTTACCGGCTATGTTGAGTATGCTAAGTGGCAATGCTCTCAAATGGTTTCGAGTTAAAAGGGAGACAATTAACACCTGGAAAATTTTTAGATATGAAGTCGAACAATTTTTCCTCCCTACCCGTTATCTCTCCCACCTAGAACAAACTTTTTAACAATCGGAAACAGAACAACGTACTGATTTTTCCAACTTGGATGAGCTTACCACTATGACCGACGTATACGAAGCTCTGAAACGCGAAGAACGTCCTCAAACTTCGCACATGATGGCTAGTTTGATCTATAACCGAGCAACGAGTTGTTGGAGGTGCAAAGGCGTGGGACATAAAAGAATGACTTGTACCCTCCCCGCAAGATTGTTCTGTTCACATTGTGGACAGGATGGCATTCTTTCCCGAACTTGTAATTGTAGACACCGATCCCAGTCCAGTATGACATGTATACCGACCTCCGGCGACTGTCGGAATTATGTCACAGTAATGATTCACGACTGCCAAATTCAAGCACTTGTCGACACTGGTTCGTCACGCACATATATTGGCGAGTCTCTAAGACAGTATTTGTTAGGTCTGAAAATCTGTCCTCTTAGTACCAATGGTATGGTACAGATGGCGGATCAGTCATTAGCCAGCAGCCTCGAAGTATTTTCCATTCCCATTAATTACAAGGACACCACGTTAATATTACAGGCCTCAGTAATGTCTACCTTAGCCGAACCTATGATACTCGGTATGGATTTTTTGAATGCCGTTAATATTGAGATTCGGCTAAATGGGGAAGTACTTGAAAAACCTGCTACTATAAACACGACACAATACGAACCTCTGCACACGATTACATATCGGGATTTCTTAACCGAAGAGGAAAATAAGGAACTGACCAACTTACTAGAAAATCATAAAACCAAATTCGACAATGTGCGTGGCTTATGTACAGTCGCCAAACATGGAATTCGTCTTCGCCATCATACCCCGATTAAACAGAGATACATGCCGAGGAACCCAGTCATGATGGAAATAATCAATCACGAAATTGATAACCTGCTGACCGAAAATCGTATTGAACCATCACGAAGCGCCTATAGTTCTCCTATAGTAGTGGTACGGAAAAAACAGGGAGGTTGGAGAATGTGTATAGATTACCGACAGCTTAATGCTGCAAGCGATCCTGATGCATACCCCCTGCCGCAAATCAACGCAATTCTGGATCAATTACGTGCAGCAAAGTATATCTCCTCATTGGACCTAAAAAATGGGTATTGGCAGATCCCTTTAGAAAAAAATCCAATGCCCTTCGGGTTGCACTCGGCCCCGGCTACTTTTCAACGGACTTTAGATCGTATCGTTGGGTCCGACCTATATCCATTAGTATTCGTATACTTATTTAGACGACATTATAGTCCTTGGTCGTACATTCATAGAACATCTTCGAACCCTAGAAGCAGTCTTCATTCGTCTCCAACAAGCTCAAATGATGCTCAATTTTGAAAAATGTGAATTCGTTATCTCGGCCACGTAGTCACTCCCGAAGGCATACGAACCGATCCAGAAAAAATTGAAGACCAATCTGAAAGAACTTCGGCGAGTATTGGGGGTAGCATCGTGGTACCGACGCTTCGTGCCAAATTTTTCTAAACTAGTAGCACCGTTGAATAAACTATAAAAGAAATCGGTTAAGTGGGTCTGGGGAGTGGAGCAAGACCAAGCTTTTAGCAACTTAAAGGAAGTTCTCACTCAGTCCCCCGTGCTTGGTTGTCCCAATTTTGAATACCCGTTCTACCTACAAACAGATGCCAGCCAGGAAGGTCTGGGTGTAGTCCTTTTCCAGCGTCAATCGGATATGGAAACCGTGATCGCGTACGCCAGCCGAACCCTAACTGACCTCGAAAAAAAATATTTAACTACAGAACTAGAGTGTTTATCCATTCTATACGGAATAAGGAAGATGAGATCATATTTAGAAGGGTACCACTTCACCGTAATCACAGACCATCACTCGCTTAAGTGGTTGCACAAACTTCAGAATCCCTCGGGTCGCCTTGCCCGCTGGGCGCTAGAGTTACAACAGTACGATTTTGACATCGAATATCGAAAATGAAGTTCCAACGTTGTAGCTGACGCACTCTCGAGTAAGAACTATCCTGACTTCCAGGTCATAGAACAACAACTTTACAAACATATTCCTAGGAAATCAGCTTTAGATTCAAAACCTGAATGGAAACTATGTATTCCCTTTAAAGATCGAAATCGTATTCTCCAAGAGTGTCATGATGCAGTCGAAGCTGGACACTTCGGTATATTTAATACCCTTAGCAGGATAGAGGAAAAAGACTATTGGCCTGGCCTTTATCGTGATGTTGTAAACTATGTTCGATCCTGTGAAGTCTGTGCACGCAACAAACCTGAACAGAAATTGTCAGCTGGTATTATGAGAACCTTACAATGTAGAACTCCATGGGAAATAGTAGCAGCCGACTTCATAGGTCCTTTGCCACGATCAACAAATGGCAATACTGCTCTTCTCGTATTGATTGATATTTTTAGCAAATGGGTAGAACTCGTTCCCACGAGACAAGCCTGTTCAAAAGATGTTGTAAAAGCTCTTAAAAAGAGAATAATATTTCGCTTTGGTTGCCCGGAAATATTCCTGTCAGATAACGGAGTCCAATTTATGAGCCGTTTAGTAAAATGTTTGTTATCCGAGTTTGGTATCAATCACCGCACAACCGCCCCATATGCACCTCATGAAAATCCCACTGAAAGAATGAATCGAACTGTGAAGAAAACGATAGCGCAACAAACGGGTTCTGACCATCGCCACTGGGACAAAAAAATACCAGAAATTGCTTTTGCTATTAATACTGCAACCAACGAAGTATCATTATTTACCCCAGCAGAAATAATTTTCGGGAAGAACCCGAAAAGCCCCAATGAATTTCGACGTAAATTTGAGTGCCCACTAGAAGACGATTTTGAGAGAAACATGTTGGAATTATGGGGTGAAGTTGCAGAACGCAAGAAGAAAGGCTCCACGAGACAAGCAAAGTACTACAATCTGCGCAGGCGCCCCTGGGAACCGAACATTGGTGATAAGGTCTGGAAACGAGAACGACAGCTGTCTTCAGCTGTAGACAAATTCAATCAAAAATTAGCAGAAAAGTATTCTGGACCATTCACAATTGTACGCAAACTAGCCTCAAATATATTTGAAATTATCAATCAAGACAAGAAAAAATTCCGAGCCAATGTGCAGGATCTTAAATTGTATAGAAGCAGAAATTAACGGACAAAAGTTAAAAATAAAGAAAAAAAAAGAGAGGGAAAGAAAAATAAAAATATAAAGAGGGGAAATAAAAAAACTTGTTTTGAACACAGCATAATTTTTTTTTTCATCTCCCACTCTCCCTCTCTCATTTCGTTTCTACACTTATTACCGAATGCATTGGTTTAGTAAACAAACGAAAAGAAATCAGAAGAACATGATTATTCATGATTATCTTATTTTGTTCTTAATTCTCAAGGCGTTAATGTAAACAACATAATATAATTTAACTTTTTTAAATAAAATTATCAGTCACGCAGGAGCATAAAAGCAAACAACATGGATCGCAAACGTACAAACCCTCAACTAGTAGACCACACCGGCGTTAATGCAAAGAAACCTATCCCTTTTAAACCTCCATCTGAAGCTCGTCCGAGAATAATTTGTGGAACCGTAAGTCGGCCTTGGACACTCTGAACTACCTCAGCCGACGATAAAACCACGTTACAAATTTTTATTTCGTTAATTGGGGGAAAAAAGTACCAGAAGGGGTAAAAGACGGGATTTTTGGAAATTCGAATGTTAGGTAAATTCGTTAACCTCAACCTAAACTAGAAAAGTTTAAAGCTTATCGTCGTTCATTAAAAATATAAGCGGACATGTGTCTCGTAAATTCGGCCCCTTTAGGGAATAAACGGGTAAGAAAGAATTCAAACTATATATTTGACTCCTTCATAACTTGACGAAAAAATAAAAACAAAAGTTTAGTACTTTTTCTATATTCGGACGTTTAAGGGGTGAAAATTGTACCTATTTTGGTACTTTTTCATAAAACATTGTTTTGGTTAATAACTTATACATACATATGAATACATAATAAAATTTTTGTTTCGTGAATGGGGAGAAAAATATTACCAAAATAAAAGCGGGGTATTTGATATTATTCAAACACAATGATCCAATTTAGATAAAATTTTTAGATTTAGAAACACTAAATATTCTAATAGGGTGTTATTAGGAACCCCGGTACCAAGTGATATTTTTGGTACTGTATCGATATCAATATTTAGTAATGAGTTATGTGCGTTTAAGTAATTTTCGGAAGGGAACCTTGTATGGGAGCTATGACCAATTATGGACCGATCAGAAAAAAATTTCACAGCAAAATTTCTGTATATAAGAGCAATACTTGTACCAAATTATATATGGATATATTAATTTAGTAATGAATTGTATGGGAGCTATGAGCAATTAAGGACCGATCGAAAAACAATTTCATAGAAACATTTCTGTATATATGAACTTGTTACAAATTTTATATGGATATCTTAATTAAGTAATGATATAAATTTTTCTGTAAGTTTTTCAATGCTGTTAATAATTTTTTTTTTTTTTAATTTTATTTATTCTTTATTCAATCTTTCTTATATAGAAATTTACAATAAGTATTAAAATCTTAACCTAAACTATAACTAACGTTGTTATTGCCGCTGCAATTTCAACAAAAGTTCTGGATAATTTGATTATCTGGCAAAATCCAATGTTTCCGTTCTTCTCAGTCGTCTATGACCCTCAAATGACAGCAACTCCCCGGCAAGGGATTTGGGTGATCCATTAGTTTCGACATGTAGGTTAAACATGAGAGTTTGATCTCCTCGCGTATTATGGGGACATTGAGATCCCTATGAATATTGCTATTGCGAATGTACCACGGGGCACATGTTATTGACCTTAATAGTGCTGACTGCTTTCTTTGTAATTTTTCAACATTAGATGAGGAGGCTGTTCCCCACAGTTGAAAGCCGTATAGCCATATCGGTTTTATAACTGTTTTGTACAAAAGCACTTTGTAATCCAAGTCTAGAGCAGACCGTGGTCCAATTAGCCAGTACATTTGAGCTGACTTTAATTTTATCTGTGTAATCTTGGCTTCAATGTGGTGAATCCATGTTAAGCGGCGATCAAGGTGGATACCAAGATATCTCACATGGCTTTGTTCAGGAATTTTTATATTGTTTATCTGTACTGGTGGACAATTTTCCCGTCTTAAAGTAAATGTTACGTGAGTACATTTTGTTGCATTGACTTTTATTTTCCATTTGTCCAGCCACTTTTCCAATTCGCCGATGTGAGACTGGAGTTGTTCAGAAGCTATTGAAGGGTTTTCATGTATACTTACAAAAGCGGTATCGTCGGCAAATGTAGATGTGTGAGTCAGTGCGCTCGTTGGCATATCTGCAGTATATAAAATATATAGGAACGGACCTAGAATACTCCGCTGGGGTACTCCAGCAGATATTTTTCGACGTGAAGAGATCACATCTTTTGATCTGATTTGAAAAGATCTTTCATATATGTAATTTTTAAGCAGTTTGTGAATATTCGCAGGTAGTAATGTGATAATTTTGTGTATTAGTCCATCGTGCTAGACTTTATCGGAAGCTTGAGAAATATCTATGAATAATGCTGAGCAATATTGCTTGCTCTCGAAGGCCTTCCGAATAAGAGTAGTTATTCGATGTACTTGTTCGGTAGTGCTGTGTTTTCTTCTGAAACCAAACTGATGGTCAGGAATAATGCAATTATCGTTAAGGTGTACTAAGAGGCTTTCAAGCAATAACTTTTCAAAAAGTTTTGAGAATATAGAAAACAGACTAATGTCACTTGAGTGACATCTTTCCCCGGTTTTGGTATCATAACAATCTCGAATACTTTCCATGAGGAAGGGAAATATCCAATACGTAGCATCGAGTTAAAGATGAACAAAATAATTCTTAGTGCTGAATTGGGCAGGTTACTTATTATTGTGGTAGTAATTTTATCTATACCAGGTGATTTTCCCGCCTTTAGACCTTTGATTGTCGTCTTCACGGTAGAGAACCGGAATTTTATTGGGCATGCTAACATTATTTATAATGTTAGCACTAATAGAAGAATCAGTATCATTTCGAGTAAACACATTCTCCAAGTGATTGGCGAATGCTTCAATTTTTTCTGACGTATTTCTTGCCCATTCACCATTCTGGAGGTGTATGGGTGACTCATATGCAATTGGGCATTGCACATTCTTAACTGCTTTCCAGAAAGATAGTTTCTCAGATTAGATTTCTTATTAGTTTTTAAGGCGATGTGAAGTCTTCTTTGGCACTGATTAAGTTTAACCTTTATGTTTGGAGATCGCGATTGTTGCCATTGACGTCTGAGTGTTATCTTTTCTTTAATAAGAGACTCAATGTTTCTAGGACATTTCGAATTTTTGTATTCTCCCAATGTGACTTGGGGTGTAGAAACTTTCACAGCATCTTGTAAGATATCCGTAAATTTCAATGAAATGTTTTGTGGCAAGTGTGAGCTAACATACATTTTATACTTTAACCAGTTCATCTTCTTGTTAGGGAAACAAGAACAATAGTTTTCCAATTTATTTGGGGTTTCTAATAACGTTAAAAATGTAGGCGAGTGGTCTGACGAGAGGTCCAGTGAAGGGATCACTGAAATAAATTCTCGTTTTATATTTTTGATTACAGCAAAGTCAATTAGATCGGGAATCTTATTGAGGTCTGTAGGCCAATAGGTAGGTTGGCCACTAGATATGGCATCTGTTAGGAGCAATGAAGCGAGAGCCCCAAAATGTATGTTTTGCATTATAATCACTGGCTACTATGAATCTTGGGCCAAGAGTTTTAAAGTATTCGAGAAACTGCTCTCGATTAACATTATACCTAGGAGGACAATATATTGAAGATATTGTAACTCTACTATCAGGTATATTTATAGAGGTGGCCTGGATATGGTCCTTTTTGTATTCTGGCATTGGGAAATGTCCAATATTTTTTCTCTGCCACTAGGATGTTTTGTATCGTAAGTATAGTATCCATTAATTCTGAAACAATTCTTTAGGGTAAAATGTGTTTCAGAGATGAGTAGTACGTCAATTTCCTGAAGTAGCAGAAATTGTTCTACTTCATTCTTGTGTTGGCTAAGGCCGTTATTTTTTATTTAGCTGGATCTGCATGAGCATGCTTTGATTCTCCATTAATTGCTGAAACATATTTTGCACTGTTCATGGTTTGAATTAGATTCTCAATAGACTTTGAGAATTTGTTTCGGGTGCGGGTACACCCTCTTTTAATGCATGTGCACATGAAAATAATGGGGCATTATTTGTCTGCAATTTTATTATTCTTATTTGTAAGACTTCTATATTGGACACTAGAAGTTTGTTTTGCATTCATTTGGGTAACGGAACCCTCTTTTGTCGTATAGGCATACGATTTATTCTTATTACTTTTATTTGTAATACTTCTATATTGAGCACTAGAAGTATTAGGAAGGTTTGGGAAGTTAGAAGCTTTATATTGAGCATATAAAGGTCTTCTGGCCTTATTTGATTGTTGGATGTGTAGATATACTGGACATCCGCGATAGTTTGCAGTGTGATTTTGACCACAGTTACTGCATTTTCTTTTATTGTTATCTGTTTTGGGTGGGGACAATCTTGGTTTTTATGGATGTCTCCGCATCTCACACAAACAGATGGTAATTTGCAGAAAGTTCTGGTGTGACCGAACTCTTAGCAATTTAGGCATTGAGGAGGACCTCTGCGCTTAATAAGTTCCTCTACAGTTATCTTGCGATTAAGAAGATATCTTAAACTGTATATTGGATGAGTATCACCCTTTTTCTTCAATTGTGAAGAGTTAAAAGTAATTTCAACTCTAAACATTGGTTGAGGAATTTTGTCCTTTTAAATATATTGTGAATGGACTTCACTTCACAGCCTTCAGACTCTAGCGCATTTTTAATGCATCAGTTGGTACAGACCTGTCTACACTTTTGATAACTACTGTCAAACCCTTTGCACTTTTTAGTTGATACGTGAAATAATTTCTTTTCTCAGAATCAAAACTATCAACTATTGCCCACAAGTTGGGAATCCACTGAGTTGAAAATCGAAATCCACAATTTCTTGTATTACCCATAGGGATTAAAAAATTTATTATTTTTCGTAAAAAAGTAAATAAAAACTGTCCAAAAACAAACAGGATTCGAACTTAAAATCCCCCAGTTGCTAGTTTTACGCCATTCCCACTACACTACTAACTAGTTCTTTCCTGTTTGTGTAATAAATTGTTGTTAACCCAAAATCAAATAAAATGTGCACATTGAGAAAGTGTAACTGTTAATTTCTTATGCTATTCATCAACATCAGTGTTGATAAAAGTTATTCAGCAGCAATGTTTTGTACAAACAGAAAATAACATGGCATTTTTATATGAAAAAAATTAGTTAACGAAGGACAAAATAATGAAGTGGTGTAGTGGATGGAAGGGAGAATTAACAAACTGAGCATTGCAGGTTCGATTCCTGGTCGATTTATCTTTTTTTGTCATAAATAATAATTTTTTTTTTAAATCAAATTAAGTGTCGAAATTCGGTTCAACAATAAAAATGTAAAAGCTATTTTTTTTCATAGGATCAACAACGTTGAAAATCTATTGTACCTCCCGTACAAAATTATATAAGTTTTATAACTATTACCATACATTTCTCTCACACATAGAAATTATTTTAAATACAGAACTTAGGTTAAATTTAGTACGCTCTGTAACAGTCTGTTAAGTGGTAGTTTTGTTTTTAATTGCATATTGTATGGCGTAATAAAAGTAAGTCTAAGATATTAAGGTGAATTGGAATCAATCCATAAAATTTGATAATTTATGAAACCAGTTTAAGGTGGAGGGTATTTAAGATTCGGCAGAGCCGAATATAGCACCCTAACTTGTTATTATTACTATTTGCTAATGTGAAGCATTACTATTTACATCAACCATTAAATCAGTTGTTTGTTTATCTATTTTTTCTTTTTCGTTGTCTTCCGTCTTGGCGCACTTGAGAGAAGAGATCTCTCGTTTGTTGTTGTTTTTGAATCTGTTGTTTGTTTATTTATTTTTTATTTTTCGCTATTATCTACACAATTGTTTTGTTTTGGCGCACTTGAGAGAGGAGATCTCTCGTTTGTTGTTGTTCTTACACTTAAATAGTTTTTATGATTTTTTGGATCATAATTATTGTTGTTGTATGGTGAGCTCATAACAAAGTATGCATTTTTTCCATTGCTACTGAGCCTCCTCCTTTCACTTGTTGGAGAGTTAGAGAAACTCATGCACAATAACACAAACACTACACTTTATTGAAGGTATTGTTGTTATTGGTAGCCGTAGTGTCATTTTGAGTAACTTATTTCGGCAGATTTGTAATTTTTGATATGTGTCTTAGCACATGAGCCCCATACACGACATCCGTATATGATCATAGCTTAGAATATACACTTTGCAATTATTATATTATTATTTGTACTTGTTGAGATTTGCGATTAATTAAATGGTATACCAATATTAAACTTTCTTATAATGTGTGATACGTGATTTTTGAACGTTAAACGTTTATGGAGTAAAACACCAAGATATTTAAAATATCGCCAGACCCTGGAACTTCTATACCATTTATTATTAAATTTGAGCTAGGAAGATTACATAAACTTCTTTTCTTTGTAAAAAGGATGGATTGTGATTTTCCTGCATTAATTTTGATTTTCTTTTATTAAAGTAGTCACACAAAATATTTGGTCCAGTACAATAAATCGCGGTGTCATCTGCAAAAAGGGAGTAATTGCATGAGTCCAGAAAGGGGACATCGGCGCAGTAAATAATGTATAATAATGGCCCTAGTACCGATCCTTGAGGTACTACTGCTTTTACATTATACGATTCTGAATATACCCTATTTATAGATATGCAAAAAGTTCTGTTTGACAGAAAACTTTGTACAATTTTGATCAAGTGGATCGGAAATCCAAAACTAATCAATTTAAATAATAACCCCTGATACCATACGATGTCAAAGGCTTTTTCAATATTATGACATACCATAGCAACAGAACTCCTATCTTCAAACTTTTCCTTGATAAAGTTGGTCATACGTTTCACCTGCTGTGTTGTATTATGAGATGGCCTGAAACAAAACTGTTCCTTAGGGATAACGCTATTATTGTCTACACGTAGAGAAAAGACATGGTTCGGCATGGTTAGGACAACTATTATATGTTTTTTGTAACAATATTTTGTTGTCATAACCAAACAATTGTTATTTTTATTGAATTTCATCAATATTTTAACATTTATATATTTATGGCAATTATAAACTTGAGAATGATTTTCTGAAAAATAAGTATTTTTTAAATAAATAAACTGTTGAACAAGCGAAGTGTTGAAATAATTGTGAAAAATAAATAATATCTAAAAATATAATCGTAGACAACATTATAAAATTTAAAAGAAATATAAAATACATAAAATATGGTACAAAAAAATTAATAATTAAAAAAAATTTAAATTATCTTAATATTGACATGAAAGTGTAGAAATATTAATTTTTATTTATGGGAATACCGGTGCTTGGAAGTTTTGTGTTTGTTTAAAGGAAAATTAAAAAAATTATTACAATTTATGCCGAACACATTAGATTAACAATATTATGTTTAATATGTAACCATAATATGGTTACTTGAAGCCATGTGATTACTTGAAACCATAATATGGTTACTTGAAACGATAATATGATTAGTTGAAACCATTATATGAAACCATAATATGGTTACTTAATGCTATGGTTACTATGAGGCTACAACATCACATTATGATTAATAAAACTATATTATGATGAAATATTCGGAATATATTTAATCATAATATGATATTTTATTATATTAATAATAATATGATATTTTTTTATACTAATAGTGATCATAATATGTTTTAACTTTAATCATAATATGTTGCTCTTAGATTATGGTTACCAGAATCATATTTTTTCTCTGCATGTAGATACTGCCAAAATTCAATTTTAATGATTTTCTCGTATATTTTTGCTAATATTACTAAGAAGATAGCTAACCGCTGCGTCAGGAGGTTTGCCAGACTTCAGAATTGGAATAATTTTGGCTGCTCGCCAAGATTGAGGGAAATACTGAAATTTTAAACTTGAGTTTAAAATATACATTAGATGTTTAATGCCAATTGATGGAAGGTGTTTTAAAAATTAATTTTTTACATTACTTTTCAAGATATATCGCAGGAAAGATTCCGTTATATATTTAGATTCTGCTGTAATCGAACTAGTTTTGTTAAGTTGGTATATTTGAGAGCAAATAACACGTTCCGTTATACGACATCCAAGATCGTCTGAAATTTGGTGACTTTGTAAAAAAGTGTGTCCAAATAAGTTGGCTTTTTCAAAATAGGTGACAGTAATTTCGTCCTGATCGATAAGAGGAATTATATTTGAAACCTTGATCTGAAATGTGTCTATACCTCTGCCATTGTCTTCGATCATATTAGTGACAGTGGTGGCAATCGTATACAGTTAGTAGTTGCATTACGAATAAGTGGGGAACTCTCCTCAGAAGATCTTACAATAACCTTGGTGAAATTAGCTAACCTTGTATTAATCTCCTCAATATTTCTAAATGTTTCGCTATTAGATGAAGTATTAGAAAGTAGTGTCTACTTTTTGAGAAAATCTGCTCCAATTTATTTTATTGAAGTCATAACGTCCATTCATATTTCTCTCAACTGATGAGTTAATTTTAAACCAGATAGGAAGATGATCGGATGACAGTGCATTTAAAACATATGGGTGTGTTAAGAACTCCGTAGAACTTCGATGTAGGAATACGAGCTTGACTACTTGGATAAAGAATTGTAAATGGAAACTGATACGTTAGTTCGGAAAGAACATTCCCGAAAGAATTTGCCCTTGCACAACCCCAAGTCATTTCTAAAATCGGTTAGTCGTTCAAGGGTGTTACGGCCACCAGGGAAATAGACAGAGTATAATATAACTGTATTAGATCGATCAAGTATAATTTCTATTCCATCGTTTTCTATTACCCTCGTTGTCTAAAAGTATGGATTGTTTAATTGCTATCACAACTTCACCTCCTCTACCATTGCGACGATCAACACGAATGCAATCGTATAATCGACTTACTGTCTAACCATGTTTAATTTATCAAACAGATGTCAATATTTTTGGTAATTAAAGAATTAAAGAACTCGATTATTTTACCACGAATGCTCCTTGCATTCCAAAACATTATCTTTAGACAATTATTCATTATTACTAATGTTAGAATATAAATATTTTATTGTTAGTTGAGTAATTACATTAAATTGTTCCTCTTCAGTAGTACAATCAGTGTGACCAGGTCTCAAAAAATGTTGCGGCTAAATCAGATCCAAAATAATGCTAGAAAAAATGCTAAATCGATTTTAAAATGCCAAAAAAATGCTAAAATTTTTTAAGTGTTTTCATGAACAATTCGTATTAATTTGTAACTGTAATTCATTGTAATTTACAACAAGTAAGAAAGTATATTCTGCCGTGGTTGACCATATGGTAAACTAACCCAGATATGAGTATACAATTTGATTTATTTTTCGTAATAAAGCATTTATGTTGAATGTACCTTGGTTCCGATATATTTAAACTAATTTTCTGCGAAAGGCTTTATACATTTGTATATGTATGTGGGCTAGGTAAAATAAAGGACGGACTTTAACCAATTTTAAAAGGTTTTCATCAAATTATTTTAAAAATTTCAACCTGCACCAGACGGTCAGACTTACATGGCTTAATCAATTCAGAAAATGATTGCTAACCGATTAGTATACTCAAACGTAGTATAGTGGTGTACGATAAAAAAATAAGTTCAGTGGCATTAAGATAAAACAACAGAAATGCTAAAAATTATTTAAAAATTTTTGTAAATTTAGCAATTATGTAATGTCTCTAACTTTAAAATATTTCTGAATGCAAAAATTACATTAAAACTCTATTAATTACACTAGTTGCTCATGATATAAAACCGATTTGAGTTTTTGGAAGAAAAGTTTAATTTTTCGAGTTTTAGTTTTTTTTATATAAACAATATTATTTGTCTTCCCCAAAACATGTTACAAAAATATTGAAAATTCCGAAAATCTCGGTGAATAGATTTTTAAATGAGAATGTATGAAATGAATTGAGGGATAATTCAAGTAAGTTTGTAATCCTATATATATAAAACAGATTGTTTGTTTGTGTGTTTGTTTGTTACGCAATCACGGCAAAACTACCGAACCGATTTACATGAAATTTGGACCGCTAATAGGTCTAACCCCAAAAGGAACAATAGGCTACATAAGATCTTGATCGGATGCCGCGCCCCTTTTTACGGTCACTTTTTGTGAAACTAAACCGATTAACCTGAAATTTTGCATACCGATAGGTATAAGCTTGGAAAGAACTATAGGCTATATATAAGAACTTGATCCGATGCCACGCCCTTTCTAGGCCCACTTTTTATAAAACTAACCTTACCTATATCTTATCCTATAATTATGTGAAAGAGAAAGTCTGTTTGTTACACTTTCACGGACAAACTACTGAACCGATTTACATGAAATTTAGAACACTAATAGTTCTATTCTAAAGTAGAACAATAAAATAATGATTTGACGTCACGATTCTTCTTATGCTCACTTTTTTCTATATATGTAATTGTTATACAAAATTTTAATTCGAGACTTACAGAAAACTACTGAACCGATAGGTCTGATCTCAGGATCGGACGCCACGCCCCTTTTTACACCAACTTTTTGTAAAACAATCATAAAACCAAATTTACGTTCAGGCATACAAAAACTACTGATCCGATTTTCATGAAATCTGTTATAATGAATGTTGTGGAATGAACATTTTTAAAACCTATAATATATAATAATAAATATAAATGAAACTTTTTTACTTTTTCACTACATAACTAATAAACTTATTTACATATAATTTGGCGTTTTATAGGTCTAACCTCAGAAGTTAACAAGTTAGTGGTCTATATTCGGCTATGCCGAATCTTAAATACCCTCCACCAGCAAGCTACTTTTTATTAAAACCCATTTAACATCTATTTTTTAGATAACTTGACTTCATATAGGAGCTACGACCAATTACGGGCCTCTCCAGAAAAGTTTCGTAGAGTGATTCATATGTACATATGTACACAAAACATATTTGTGTTTAATTTTATCAAGATAGCTTTGTTTAACTAGGAAATATGTGAGTTTAAATGATTTTCGGAAGAGAGCCTTATATGGGAGCTATGACCAATAATGGACCGATCCGGGGAAAAATTGGTAGAATGATTTATACGTATACAAAACATATTCAAGTTGAATTTTATACCGATATGAAACATATGCGTTTAAATGTTTTTCGGAAGTGGACCCTATATGGGAGCTATAACCAATTATGGTCTTATCCGAAAAAAAATTTCGTAGAGTGATTCATATAAAGACGAAACATATTTGTGTCGAATTTTATCAAGATACCTTTATTTGACAATTAAATATGTGCGTTTAAGTGATTTTAGGAAGTGGGCCTTATATGGGAGCTATGACAAATAATGGACCGATCCGAAAAGAAATTTTGTAGAATGATTTGTATGTACACAAAACATATTTAGCTCGAATTTTATCACAAAAGCTTTATTTGTCAATGTGTGTGTTTAGGTGATTTTTGGAAGCGGACCTTTTTCTGTTCATATTATATTTGTATGTACAAAATTTTGTGTCGATACCGATATATTTCAGGGAGTTATTAACGATAAACTTATATCCGGGAATATACACCTTTGTATATGGGCTATGGGAAATATTGGAACAATTGTTATGAGTTCGAACATACTTGATCCCTGGCACAAACAAATAATGTGTAACAAAATTCATCGAAATATCTTTGGTAGTTTCTGAGAAAACTACTTAAGAATTGGGAAAAAAATTTATTTTTTTCGAGGAAATCTGAAATTTTAACTCATAACTTTTTACGTCGTGAACCGATTTTACTGATTTTCAATACCAACCATAATAATAATAAAGAATGTTTTGGATGAATTTCGAGAATTTCTACGGCTTCGATTGCAACTTTCATCCAATTATCTTGAAAATTGCGGCCTGTACCTTGCGCACAAGGTTTACATGGATAGCCAGCCAGACGGACGGACGGACATAGCTTAATCGACTCAGAAAACGATTCAAAGCCGATTGGTATAAAGACGAAACATATTTGTGTCGAATTTTATCAAGATACCTTTATTTGACAATTAAATATGTGCGTTTAAGTGATTTTAGGAAGTGGGCCTTATATGGGAGCTATGACAAATAATGGACCGATCCGAAAAGAAATTTTGTAGAATGATTTGTATGTACACAAAACATATTTAGCTCGAATTTTATCACAAAAGCTTTATTTGTCAATGTGTGTGTTTAGGTGATTTTTGGAAGCGGACCTTTTTCTGTTCATATTATATTTGTATGTACAAAATTTTGTGTCGATACCGATATATTTCAGGGAGTTATTAACGATAAACTTATATCCGGGAATATACACCTTTGTATATGGGCTATGGGAAATATTGGAACAATTGTTATGAGTTCGAACATACTTGATCCCTGGCACAAACAAATAATGTGTAACAAAATTCATCGAAATATCTTTGGTAGTTTCTGAGAAAACTACTTAAGAATTGGGAAAAAAATTTATTTTTTTCGAGGAAATCTGAAATTTTAACTCATAACTTTTTACGTCGTGAACCGATTTTACTGATTTTCAATACCAACCATAATAATAATAAAGAATGTTTTGGATGAATTTCGAGAATTTCTACGGCTTCGATTGCAACTTTCATCCAATTATCTTGAAAATTGCGGCCTGTACCTTGCGCACAAGGTTTACATGGATAGCCAGCCAGACGGACGGACGGACATAGCTTAATCGACTCAGAAAACGATTCAAAGCCGATTGGTATACTTTAAGGTATAGGACGAATATTTTTGTATGTTACAAACATAAGCACAAACCCAATATACCCTCCCCACTAAAGTGGTGTAGGGTATAACTACTGAACAAAAACCGCTTCTAAAATAGGGAAAATAATATATTCATATTACATTTTCACTAAAATTCGAATTTTAAATCGGCTGTGGTTCCTTCCTTTAACACCTAAATCTATCTATAAAATCATTCATATCTCCCATAACAGAATCTTTATTAGATCCTAAATGAATGTCTACGATGCCACATTTGTATGCAGAATAAAAACTCCTGAACAAAAACCGCTTCTAAAATAGGGAAAATAATATATTCATATTACATTTTCAGCCGTAGCACAAACATACATACATACATACATACATACATACATACATACATAATCATACATACATACATACATACATACATACATACATACATACATACATACATACATACATACATACATACATACATACATACATACACATACATACATACATACATACATACATACATACATACATACACATACATACATACTCATACATACATACTCATACATACATACATACATACATACATACATACATACATACATACATACATACATACATACATACATACCTACATACTCATACATACATACATACATACATACATCACATACATACATACATACATACATACCTACATACATACATACAACATACATACATACATACATACATACATACATACATACATACATACATACTACATACATACATACATACATACATACATACTACATACATACTACATACATACATACATACATACATACATACATACATACTACATACATACATACATACATACATACATACATACATCATACATACATACATACATACATACATACATACCATACATACATACATACATACATACATACATACGTTATATTTGAGAGCAAATAACACGTTCCGTTTTACGACATCCAAGATCGTCTGAAATTTGGTGACTTTGTAAAAAAGTGTGTCCAATAAGTTGGCTTTTTCAAAATAGGTGACAGTAATTTCGTCCTGATCGATAAGAGGAATTATATTTGAAACCTTGATCTGAAATGTGTCTATACCTCTGCCATTGTCTTCGATCATATTAGTGACAGTGGTGGCAATCGTATACAGTTAGTAGTTGCATTACGAATAAGTGGGGAACTCTCCTCAGAAGATCTTACAATAACCTTGGTGAAATTAGCTAACCTTGTATTAATCTCCTCAATATTTCTAAATGGTTCGCTATTAGATGAAGTATTAGAAAGTAGTGTCTACTTTTTGAGAAAATCTGCTCCAATTTATTTTATTGAAGTCATAACGTCCATTCATATTTCTCTCAACTGATGAGTTAATTTTAAACCAGATAGGAAGATGATCGGATGACAGTGCATTTAAAACATATGGGTGTGTTAAGAACTCCGTAGAACTTCGATGTAGGAATACGAGCTTGACTACTTGGATAAAGAATTGTAAATGGAAACTGATACGTTAGTTCGGAAAGAACATTCCCGAAAGAATTTGCCCTTGCACAACCCCAAGTCATTTCTAAAATCGGTTAGTCGTTCAAGGGTGTTACGGCCACCAGGGAAATAGACAGAGTATAATTTAACTGTATTAGATCGATCAAGTATAATTTCTATTCCATCGTTTTCTATTACCCTCGTTGTCTAAAAGTATGGATTGTTTAATTGCTATCACAACTTCACCTCCTCTACCATTGCGACGATCAACACGAATGCAATCGTATAATCGACTTACTGTCTAACCATGTTTAATTTATCAAACAGATGTCAATATTTTTGGTAATTAAAAAATTAAAGAACTCGATTATTTTACCACGAATGCTCCTTGCATTCCAAAACATTATCTTTAGACAATTATTCATTATTACTAATGTTAGAATATAAATATTTTATTGTTAGTTGAGTAATTACATTAAATTGTTCCTCTTCAGTAGTACAATCAGTGTGACCAGGTCTCAAAAAATGTTGCGGCTAAATCAGATCCAAAATAATGCTAGAAAAAATGCTAAATCGATTTTAAAATGCCAAAAAAATGCTAAAATTTTTTAAGTGTTTTCATGAACAATTCGTTTAATTTGTAACTGTAATTCATTGTAATTTACAACAAGTAAGAAAGTATATTCTGCCGTGGTTGACCATATGGTAAACTAACCCAGATATGAGTATAAAATTTGATTTATTTTTCGTAATAAAGCATTTATGTTGAATGTACCTTGGTTCCCATATATTTAAACTAATTTTCTGCGAAAGGCTTTATACATTTGTATATGTATGTGGGCTAGGTAAAATAAAGGACGGACTTTAACCAATTTTAAAAGGTTTTCATCAAATTGTTTTAAAAATTTCAACCTGCACCAGACGGTCAGACTTACATGGCTTAATCAATTCAGAAAATGATTGCTAACCGATTAGTATACTCAAACGTAGTATAGTGGTGTACGATAAAAAAATAAGTTCAGTGGCATTAAGATAAAACAACAGAAATGCTAAAAATTATTTAAAAATTTTTGTAAATTTAGCAATTATGTAATGTCTCTAACTTTAAAATATTTCTGAATGCAAAAATTACATTAAAACTCTATTAATTACACTAGTTGCTCATGATATAAAACCGATTTGAGTTTTTGGAAGAAAAGTTTAATTTTTCGAGTTTTAGTTTTTTTTATATAAACAATATTATTTGTCTTCCCCAAAACATGTTACAAAAATATTGAAAATTCCGAAAATCTCGGTGAATAGATTTTTAAATGAGAATGTATGAAATGAATTGAGGGATAATTCAAGTAAGTTTGTAATCCTATATATATAAAACAGATTGTTTGTTTGTGTGTTTGTTTGTTACGCAATCACGGCAAAACTACCGAACCGATTTACATGAAATTTGGACCGCTAATAGGTCTAACCCCAAAAGGAACAATAGGCTACATAAGATCTTGATCGGATGCCGCGCCCCTTTTTACGGTCACTTTTTGTGAAACTAAACCGATTAACCTGAAATTTTGCATACCGATAGGTATAAGCTTGGAAAGAACTATAGGCTATATATAAGAACTTGATCCGATGCCACGCCCTTTCTAGGCCCACTTTTTATAAAACTAACCTTACCTATATCTTATCCTATAATTATGTGAAAGAGAAAGTCTGTTTGTTACACTTTCACGGACAAACTACTGAACCGATTTACATGAAATTTAGAACACTAATAGTTCTATTCTAAAGTAGAACAATAAAATAATGATTTGACGTCACGATTCTTCTTATGCTCACTTTTTTCTATATATGTAATTGTTATACAAAATTTTAATTCGAGACTTACAGAAAACTACTGAACCGATAGGTCTGATCTCAGGATCGGACGCCACGCCCCTTTTTACACCAACTTTTTGTAAAACAATCATAAAACCAAATTTACGTTCAGGCATACAAAAACTACTGATCCGATTTTCATGAAATCTGTTATAATGAATGTTGTGGAATGAACATTTTTAAAACCTATAATATATAATAATAAATATAAATGAAACTTTTTTTACTTTTTCACTACATAACTAATAAACTTATTTACATAAAATTTGGCGTTTAATAGGTCTAACCTCAGAAGTTAACAAGTTAGTGGTCTATATTCGGCTATGCCGAATCTTAAATACCCTCCACCAGCAAGCTATTTTTTATTAAAACCCATTTAACATCTATTTTTTAGATAACTTGACTTCATATAGGAGCTACGACCAATTACGGGCCTCTCCAGAAAAGTTTCGTAGAGTGATTCATATGTACATATGTACACAAAACATATTTGTGTTTAATTTTATCAAGATAGCTTTGTTTAACTAGGAAATATGTGAGTTTAAATGATTTTCGGAAGAGAGCCTTATATGGGAGCTATGACCAATAATGGACCGATCCGGGGAAAAATTGTTAGAATGATTTATACGTATACAAAACATATTCAAGTTGAATTTTATACCGATATGAAACATATGCGTTTAAATGATTTTCGGAAGTGGACCCTATATGGGAGCTATAACCAATTATGGTCTTATCCGAAAAAAAATTTCGTAGAGTGATTCATATAAAGACGAAACATATTTGTGTCGAATTTTATCAAGATACCTTTATTTGACAATTAAATATGTGCGTTTAAGTGATTTTAGGAAGTGGGCCTTATATGGGAGCTATGACAAATAATGGACCGATCCGAAAAGAAATTTTGTAGAATGATTTGTATGTACACAAAACATATTTAGCTCGAATTTTATCACAAAAGCTTTATTTGTCAATGTGTGTGTTTAGGTGATTTTTGGAAGCGGACCTTTTTCTGTTCATATTATATTTGTATGTACAAAATTTTGTGTCGATACCGATATATTTCAGGGAGTTATTAACGATAAACTTATATCCGGGAATATACACCTTTGTATATGGGCTATGGGAAATATTGGAACAATTGTTATGAGTTCGAACATACTTGATCCCTGGCACAAACAAATAATGTGTAACAAAATTCATCGAAATATCTTTGGTAGTTTCTGAGAAAACTACTTAAGAATTGGGAAAAAAATTTATTTTTTTCGAGGAAATCTGAAATTTTAACTCATAACTTTTTACGTCGTGAACCGATTTTACTGATTTTCAATACCAAACATAATAATAATAAAGAATGTTTTGGATGAATTTCGAGAATTTCTACGGCTTCGATTGCAACTTTCATCCAATTATCTTGAAAATTGCGGCCTGTACCTTGCGCACAAGGTTTACATGGATAGCCAGCCAGACGGACGGACGGACATAGCTTAATCGACTCAGAAAACGATTCAAAGCCGATTGGTATACTTTAAGGTATAGGACGAATATTTTTGTATGTTACAAACATAAGCACAAACCCAATATACCCTCCCCACTAAAGTGGTGTAGGGTATAACTACTGAACAAAAACCGCTTCTAAAATATTCATATTACATTTTCACTAAAATTCGAATTTTAAATCGGCTGTAGTTCCTTCCTTTAACAACTAAATCTATCTATAAAATCATTCATATCTCCCATAACAGAATCTTTATTAGATCCTAAATGAATGTCTACGATGGCACATTTGTATGCAGAATAAAAAACTCCTGAACAAAAACCGCTTCTAAAATAGGGAAAATAATATATTCATATTACATTTTCAGCCGTAGCACATACATACGTACATACATACATACATACATACATACATACATACTAACATACATACATACATACATACATACATACATACATACATACATACATACATACATACATACATACATACATACATACATACATACATACATACATACATACATACATACATACATACATACATACATACATACATACATACATACATACATACATACATACATACATACATACATACATACATACATACATACATACATACATACTACATACATACATACATACATACATACATACATACATACATACATACATACATACATACATACATACATACATACATACATACATACATACATACATACATACATACATACATACATACATACATACATACATACATACATACATACATACATACATACATACATACATACATACATACATACATACATACATACATACATACATACATACATACATACATACATACATACATACATACATACATACATACATACATACATACATACATACATACATACATACATACATACATACATACATACATACATACATACATACATACATACATACATACATACATACATACATACATACATACATACATACATACATACATACATACATACATACATACATACAGACATACATACATACATACATACATACATACATACATACATACATACATACATACATACATACATACATACATACATACATACATACATACATACGTATATTTGAGAGCAAATAACACGTTCCGTTTTACGACATCCAAGATCGTCTGAAATTTGGTGACTTTGTAAAAAAGTGTGTCCAAATAAGTTGGCTTTTTCAAAATAGGTGACAGTAATTTCGTCCTGATCGATAAGAGGAATTATATTTGAAACCTTGATCTGAAATGTGTCTATACCTCTGCCATTGTCTTCGATCATATTAGTGACAGTGGTGGCAATCGTATACAGTTAGTAGTTGCATTACGAATAAGTGGGGAACTCTCCTCAGAAGATCTTACAATAACCTTGGTGAAATTAGCTAACCTTGTATTAATCTCCTCAATATTTCTAAATGGTTCGCTATTAGATGAAGTATTAGAAAGTAGTGTCTACTTTTTGAGAAAATCTGCTCCAATTTATTTTATTGAAGTCATAACGTCCATTCATATTTCTCTCAACTGATGAGTTAATTTTAAACCAGATAGGAAGATGATCGGATGACAGTGCATTTAAAACATATGGGTGTGTTAAGAACTCCGTAGAACTTCGATGTAGGAATACGAGCTTGACTACTTGGATAAAGAATTGTAAATGGAAACTGATACGTTAGTTCGGAAAGAACATTCCCGAAAGAATTTGCCCTTGCACAACCCCAAGTCATTTCTAAAATCGGTTAGTCGTTCAAGGGTGTTACGGCCACCAGGGAAATAGACAGAGTATAATTTAACTGTATTAGATCGATCAAGTATAATTTCTATTCCATCGTTTTCTATTACCCTCGTTGTCTAAAAGTATGGATTGTTTAATTGCTATCACAACTTCACCTCCTCTACCATTGCGACGATCAACACGAATGCAATCGTATAATCGACTTACTGTCTAACCATGTTTAATTTATCAAACAGATGTCAATATTTTTGGTAATTAAAAAATTAAAGAACTCGATTATTTTACCACGAATGCTCCTTGCATTCCAAAACATTATCTTTAGACAATTATTCATTATTACTAATGTTAGAATATAAATATTTTATTGTTAGTTGAGTAATTACATTAAATTGTTCCTCTTCAGTAGTACAATCAGTGTGACCAGGTCTCAAAAAATGTTGCGGCTAAATCAGATCCAAAATAATGCTAGAAAAAATGCTAAATCGATTTTAAAATGCCAAAAAAATGCTAAAATTTTTTAAGTGTTTTCATGAACAATTCGTTTAATTTGTAACTGTAATTCATTGTAATTTACAACAAGTAAGAAAGTATATTCTGCCGTGGTTGACCATATGGTAAACTAACCCAGATATGAGTATAAAATTTGATTTATTTTTCGTAATAAAGCATTTATGTTGAATGTACCTTGGTTCCCATATATTTAAACTAATTTTCTGCGAAAGGCTTTATACATTTGTATATGTATGTGGGCTAGGTAAAATAAAGGACGGACTTTAACCAATTTTAAAAGGTTTTCATCAAATTGTTTTAAAAATTTCAACCTGCACCAGACGGTCAGACTTACATGGCTTAATCAATTCAGAAAATGATTGCTAACCGATTAGTATACTCAAACGTAGTATAGTGGTGTACGATAAAAAAATAAGTTCAGTGGCATTAAGATAAAACAACAGAAATGCTAAAAATTATTTAAAAATTTTTGTAAATTTAGCAATTATGTAATGTCTCTAACTTTAAAATATTTCTGAATGCAAAAATTACATTAAAACTCTATTAATTACACTAGTTGCTCATGATATAAAACCGATTTGAGTTTTTGGAAGAAAAGTTTAATTTTTCGAGTTTTAGTTTTTTTTATATAAACAATATTATTTGTCTTCCCCAAAACATGTTACAAAAATATTGAAAATTCCGAAAATCTCGGTGAATAGATTTTTAAATGAGAATGTATGAAATGAATTGAGGGATAATTCAAGTAAGTTTGTAATCCTATATATATAAAACAGATTGTTTGTTTGTGTGTTTGTTTGTTACGCAATCACGGCAAAACTACCGAACCGATTTACATGAAATTTGGACCGCTAATAGGTCTAACCCCAAAAGGAACAATAGGCTACATAAGATCTTGATCGGATGCCGCGCCCCTTTTTACGGTCACTTTTTGTGAAACTAAACCGATTAACCTGAAATTTTGCATACCGATAGGTATAAGCTTGGAAAGAACTATAGGCTATATATAAGAACTTGATCCGATGCCACGCCCTTTCTAGGCCCACTTTTTATAAAACTAACCTTACCTATATCTTATCCTATAATTATGTGAAAGAGAAAGTCTGTTTGTTACACTTTCACGGACAAACTACTGAACCGATTTACATGAAATTTAGAACACTAATAGTTCTATTCTAAAGTAGAACAATAAAATAATGATTTGACGTCACGATTCTTCTTATGCTCACTTTTTTCTATATATGTAATTGTTATACAAAATTTTAATTCGAGACTTACAGAAAACTACTGAACCGATAGGTCTGATCTCAGGATCGGACGCCACGCCCCTTTTTACACCAACTTTTTGTAAAACAATCATAAAACCAAATTTACGTTCAGGCATACAAAAACTACTGATCCGATTTTCATGAAATCTGTTATAATGAATGTTGTGGAATGAACATTTTTAAAACCTATAATATATAATAATAAATATAAATGAAACTTTTTTTACTTTTTCACTACATAACTAATAAACTTATTTACATAAAATTTGGCGTTTAATAGGTCTAACCTCAGAAGTTAACAAGTTAGTGGTCTATATTCGGCTATGCCGAATCTTAAATACCCTCCACCAGCAAGCTATTTTTTATTAAAACCCATTTAACATCTATTTTTTAGATAACTTGACTTCATATAGGAGCTACGACCAATTACGGGCCTCTCCAGAAAAGTTTCGTAGAGTGATTCATATGTACATATGTACACAAAACATATTTGTGTTTAATTTTATCAAGATAGCTTTGTTTAACTAGGAAATATGTGAGTTTAAATGATTTTCGGAAGAGAGCCTTATATGGGAGCTATGACCAATAATGGACCGATCCGGGGAAAAATTGTTAGAATGATTTATACGTATACAAAACATATTCAAGTTGAATTTTATACCGATATGAAACATATGCGTTTAAATGATTTTCGGAAGTGGACCCTATATGGGAGCTATAACCAATTATGGTCTTATCCGAAAAAAAATTTCGTAGAGTGATTCATATAAAGACGAAACATATTTGTGTCGAATTTTATCAAGATACCTTTATTTGACAATTAAATATGTGCGTTTAAGTGATTTTAGGAAGTGGGCCTTATATGGGAGCTATGACAAATAATGGACCGATCCGAAAAGAAATTTTGTAGAATGATTTGTATGTACACAAAACATATTTAGCTCGAATTTTATCACAAAAGCTTTATTTGTCAATGTGTGTGTTTAGGTGATTTTTGGAAGCGGACCTTTTTCTGTTCATATTATATTTGTATGTACAAAATTTTGTGTCGATACCGATATATTTCAGGGAGTTATTAACGATAAACTTATATCCGGGAATATACACCTTTGTATATGGGCTATGGGAAATATTGGAACAATTGTTATGAGTTCGAACATACTTGATCCCTGGCACAAACAAATAATGTGTAACAAAATTCATCGAAATATCTTTGGTAGTTTCTGAGAAAACTACTTAAGAATTGGGAAAAAAATTTATTTTTTTCGAGGAAATCTGAAATTTTAACTCATAACTTTTTACGTCGTGAACCGATTTTACTGATTTTCAATACCAAACATAATAATAATAAAGAATGTTTTGGATGAATTTCGAGAATTTCTACGGCTTCGATTGCAACTTTCATCCAATTATCTTGAAAATTGCGGCCTGTACCTTGCGCACAAGGTTTACATGGATAGCCAGCCAGACGGACGGACGGACATAGCTTAATCGACTCAGAAAACGATTCAAAGCCGATTGGTATACTTTAAGGTATAGGACGAATATTTTTGTATGTTACAAACATAAGCACAAACCCAATATACCCTCCCCACTAAAGTGGTGTAGGGTATAACTACTGAACAAAAACCGCTTCTAAAATATTCATATTACATTTTCACTAAAATTCGAATTTTAAATCGGCTGTAGTTCCTTCCTTTAACAACTAAATCTATCTATAAAATCATTCATATCTCCCATAACAGAATCTTTATTAGATCCTAAATGAATGTCTACGATGGCACATTTGTATGCAGAATAAAAACTCCTGAACAAAAACCGCTTCTAAAATAGGGAAAATAATATATTCATATTACATTTTCAGCCGTAGCACATACATACGTACATACATACATACATACATACATACATACATAAATACACATACATACATACATACATACATACCATACCTACATACATACATACATCACATACATACATACATACATACATACATACATACATACACATACATACATACATACTACTACATACATACATACATACATACATACATACATACATACATACATACTAACATACATACATACATACATACTACTACTACATACATACATACATACATACATACATACATACCATACATACATACATACATACATACATACATACATACATACATACATACATACATACATACATACTACATACATACATACATACATACTACATACATACATACATACATACATACATACTACATACATACATACATACTACATACATACATACATACATCATACCTACATACTACATACATACATACATACTCATACATACATACATACATACATACATACATACATACATACATACACATACATACATACATACATACATACATACATACATACATACATACATACATACATCATACATACATACATACACTACATACATACATACATACATACATACATACATACATACTACATACATACATACATACATACATACATACATCCATACACATACATACATACATCATACATACATACATACTACATACATACATACATACATACATACATCATACATACATACATACATACATACATACATACTATACATACATACATACATACATACATACATACATACTACAGACATACATACATACATACATACATACATACATACATACTACATACATACATACATACATACATACATACATACATACATACATACATATACATCATACATACATACATAATACATACATACATACAATACATACATACATACATTACATACATACACATACATAACATACATACATACATACATACATACATACATACATACATACATACATACATACATACCTACATACATACATACATACATACATACATACATACATACATACATACATACATACATACATACATACATACATACAACATACATACATACATACATACATACATACATACATACATACATACATACATACATACATACATACATACAGACATACATACATACAACTACATACATACATACATACATACATACATACATACATACATACATACTACATACATACATACATACATACATACATACATACATACATACATACAGATAGATTCCATGAGCAAACAATAGGTATTAGTTTGTAAAATAGCGTTATTTACATACATACATATATATTTCAAAATACTGAACGTATTTGTAAAAATATATGAAACCTCTTGAATTATTTGTATGGGAGCAAGGTTATCACTGCTTGTATAAAATTTTGTTGTGCTGCTTTTTATCGATATACGGGTATATTTAACATAATTATGAGCTCAGAAGCCCTTTTCGGGGGCTAGGTGAAATAATGGACCGATTTTAACCATTTTCAATAGGCTTCGTCAAAAATGCGTGTGTACCAAATTTCATCCAATTATCTTGAAAATTGCGACCTGTACCTTGCGCACAATGTTCACATGGACAGCCAGCCAGACGGACGGACGAACATAGCTAAATCGACTCAAAAAACGTTTCTAATCCGATTGGTATACTTTAAGGTGGGCGTAGGACGAATATTTTTGTATGGTTCAAACATCAGCACCAACCCAATATACAATTCCCACTAAAGTGGTGTAGGGTATAAAAAGCATTGTGTTCCAGAAAAATATTTTAGAATACAACATTTTAATGTATTCACTTGTATTGGCGTAATTTTTAAGTTAATTATTTTCATGAACCTTTTTGCTTTATTGTGAATCACAGTGTAAATTATTACATTTCTCATATTTCTTGTTGCTTGTGTTTGGGTAGACATTTTTCCCGGTCAAACCTATTTCCAATATAAATTTGTTTGCAAACATTTTTCTTTTTTTGTTTATATACTAAAATTGCAAAAAATGCTAAAAATATTTTATAAAAATGCAAAATAAAATGTCAAATGCTAAATTAAATTTTTACAGCTATATTAAAATAAAAAATGCTAAATCTAGCTGCAAAAATGCTAAAATGGTCACACTGATTACAATCTCTTAGCAGGGCTGCCAGATAAATTTGTAGAAATATCGGCAATTTTTTCC
Organism: Lucilia sericata; assembly: GCF_015586225.1. Lineage (NCBI taxonomy): Eukaryota > Metazoa > Arthropoda > Insecta > Diptera > Calliphoridae > Lucilia > Lucilia sericata. The sequence continues at coordinate 66,448 of NW_023994902.1, read as the reverse complement.
CAAAAAATCGGCATTTATCGGCACTTACGTTTTGAAAATCGGCAATAAATCGACCATTGAAAGAAACACTATTTTGTACCAAAGAAACATAACACAAATAAATTCAAAAATCACAACATTGTTTTTACATACATGCATAACTCAGGGAATTTTTATTCAGAATAGGTCTAATAAAAGAACTCTTTGTAAGGGTACACCGAAACTTTGGTTTACTGGAATAAAATCTATTAGAATTTGTATCACTTTTGCAGAAAAATGTAAATGTATAATTATTTGTGGATTACTATACATTTACCTTGTAAAAAATTTTCAAATTTTGGTTATGAGTGATGTAGGTAGTTATTTCATACATCATACATACATGATGTAGTTATTTCATACATCACTTGACAGTGAGTGATCGTTATCAACAATATTAATTAATTTTTACAATAGGATTTGTAACCAATTGTCTAGAGCGTGTGTCTAATATGGAATTAGTTAATGGTTCTAATCCTAGTCAATATTAGAAGTTTTTTGAAAAAATATTGTTTTTTAAATTTTTAAATTCCAAATTGCACGATCAAATAGAATAGACTAATAAACACAGAAAATTACTGCAAAGCCGATTTTAAATCCAGGAAAGTGGGGTTATTACATTTGTTATTGGTTATCGTCGAACAAAAATCGGATAGGTAAAGATTTTGCTCAGTACATTTTTATAATGGGAAATTTTCTCCAAATTTTTTAACTTTTCCCCAAAAATGTGTAAATTTATTTTCGAACCATAAAAAATTTCTTAAAAATTTTAGCACCCTTAGATCAGACTTTTAGAACCTATTCAGGATTTTTATACATAAATTGTGTTTCCTTTTCATAATCGATCCAATTGACATTGGTGATGGAGCAAATTGTGTTCTACCGTACTGTAAATTTTCATTTCCCAATTGTTTTAAAAGCTCCATGTAATTTTTGATTATGTAAAGTTATAATAAATTCGTTAATTTGTTCGATTGGGTAAAAAATCGGCATTTTTTAAGCAAAAATCGGGAAATCGGCACTTTACTATTTTGAAGGTAAAATATCGGCAAAATGCCGATAAATCGGCAAATCTGGCAGGCCTGTCTCTTAGCTTTGAGATCATTTCCAATGAGAGTTGAGTGATTTCTTGTTCAGAGAACAAATTATTCCTTTGAGTGTTATGTATTACTATTTGGCTTTTATAACGGATGTTGGAGTATTATTGTGGGTATTGCTAATATTAATTTGATTTCTTGGTAATCTTGGAAATTGAGTGAGATCATTAGTATTAAAATTAGTAGAGCGACGGGAATTGACATTTTTGAGTTTTTATTTTTAATATTGTTTCTCAGTTGAATATATTGTTCCCTATTAAGGCAAGTGTGGTCAAATGACTGGTGGTTTGCACCACAGTTTGCACATTTAAAAATATTTTCAGTATTGCACTCAGATGTTTTATGTTTTAGAGAACAAATTAATATTAGCAATAGCCACAATAATACTCCAACATCCGTTATAAAAGCCAAAACCTCAAATAGTAATACATAACACTCAACGGAATAATTTGTTCTCTAAAACATGACCAGCACAATGAGCACATTTGGTTCTTACGTTACAGCCTTTTTCTCCATGGCCTAGCATTTGACAGTTATAGCATTGGACTATTCTGTTCTTCTTTTTTCTTTGGTACTTCCATCTTACTACAGTACGAAAGAGACATTTATGGTTTGTTCTTAGCTCATTTAATTTGACAGAGCCGTTCTCAAAATAAATAACATACAAAGTATCAGTATAATTTTCTATTTTTTGGTCAACTCGTTTGACTACACTGCATTTTACGTTTTGCACTTTGCATGAAGCAGAAAAAAATATTACTACGAAAACAGATGCAGAAAGAAGTAGCACTAGTATATATTTGAACGTCCGTTCTGTAAGAGAGGTACAGGAGAACTGACCGAAAAAATTAAGCTTTTTTTAACACATTCTAATACAATTTTCACAAAAACTATGCGATATAATTCCATAAAAATCAGCACACAATTCTTTCCATATGAAAGCTTAATTTCTGTTAAATGGGCGGAACCGGTCCACATCTTCATATAACTCCCATACAAATGTACATATTCCCGGAAAATGCATTAGTTGTTAATAATTTCCTGTAGAATGACAATATCTTCACAAACTTTTACAAGTAAAAGTTTTATGTCAATTGAGTTCATAGAGGAAAAATGTTCTGAATCGGTCCATAATTGGCCGTAGCTTCCATACAAAGTCCCCTCCCGAAAATCGGTTAAGCGCACATTGTACATTACCAAATAATGATATCCATACAAAATTTTGCGCAAATATTGCCTTTATATACAGAAATGATACTGTAAAATTTTTTCATGATCGGTCCATATTTGGTCATAGCTCCCATACAATATTGCTTTTATTTTTACTGTAAAATTTCTATGCAAAATTTGCTACAAATATTAGTTTTGTAAACCAAAATGTAATTTTAATATTGTTTCACAATCGGTACATATTTTGTCATAGCTCCCGTAGATCTCCTTCAGAAAATCACTTAAACGCGCATAAATCATTACCAAATAATGATATCCTTACAAAATTAACACAAATATTAATTTAGTTTACATAAATTATATTTTAAAATAATTTCACCATCGGCCCATATTTTGTCTTAGCTCCCATATAAGGTCCCCTCCCAGATATCACTTAAATTCACATTACTCATTACCAAACAATGATAGCCATGCAAAATTTTACACAGACATTACTTGTGTATACAAAATATTATTTTATATTTTTTTCACGATCGGTCCATAATATGGGTCCGATCGGTCCCATACAAAGCCTCTTCCGAAAATCATTTAGTGCACATCACTTATTACCAAATAGCTATATACAGAAATGTTTTTGTAAAAAATGTTAACCGTATATAATTAATTGTAATTTGTTTAGTAAAATTAATTTAGTATAAACAAATTCTGAACAACAGTATACATATCTAAACTTTCTTAAATATTTTACACACATGCATACCTGGAAGTTATTAAATATATTTAAAGCATATTTTAAGGCGCTATAAAATATTATAGAAAATAGAGCTTATAATGCTGCGAAAAAACTTGCAATTGTAACAAATTTAAAATATTTAAATCTTTGCTTGTTGTATTAGAAAAGATGAGAAACCCTATTTCCACAAATATTTGATTAACTAAAAGGTTATTAATATAAAAGAAGCTGGTGGAGGGTATTTAATATTCGGCTCAGCCGAAAATAGCTCTCTACCTTGTTATTAAATAATTTTGTTTAATTTTTATACCACCATCAGTGGTGACAGAGGGTATATATAACTTTGTCATTCCGTGTGTAACACCAAGAAATATTCATCTGAGACCCAACAAAGTATATATATTCTGGGTCGTTATGAAATTCTGAGTCGATTTAGCTATGAAATTTTTTTCCGATCGGTCCATAATTGGTCATAGCTCCCATACAAGGACCCTTCCCGAAAATCACTTAAACGCGCATAATTTATTACTAAATTAAGATATCCATATAAAATTTGGTATTTGGTATTTGCTCACATATACAGAAATATTACTATGAAATTTTTTTCCGATCGGTCCATAATTGGTCATAGCTCCCATACAAGGTCTCCTCCCGAAAATCACTTAAACGCACATAACGCATTACTAAATCAAGATATCCATATAAAATTTGGTACAAGGTCCCCTCCCGAAAATTACTTAAACACACATTGCTCATTACTAAATTAAAATATCCATATAAAGTTTGGTACAAGTATAGCTCTCACATATAGAAATATTATTATGAATTTTTTTTCCGATCGGTCCATAATTGGTCATAGCTCCCGTACAAGGTCCCCTTCCGAAAATCACTTAAAAGCACATAACTCATTACTAAATTAAGATATCCCTATAAAATTTGGTACAAGTATTGCTCACATATACAGAAATATTATTATGGAAGTTTTTTCTGATCGGTCCATAATTGGTCGTAGCTCCCATACAAGGTCACCTCCCGAAAATCACTTAAACGCACATAACTCATTACAAAATATTGATATCCATACATTTAGCACAAATATTTCTCTTATATACATAAATTACACTATAAAATTGTTTTGCAATCGGTCCATATTTGGTCATAGCTCTCATACTAGGTCCCCTCCAGAAAATCACTTAAATGCACAATATTCATTGCCAAATAATGATATAGATACCGAATTTTGAAATTTTGTCTTTATATACATAATTGGTCATAGCTCCCATACAAGGTCCTTTTACGAAAATCTCTTAAACGCACATTACTCATTACCAAATAAAGCTATTGATACAAAATTTGACACAAATATTAGTTTGGTATACAAAAATTCTATTTCAAGATTTTTTCACGATCGGTCCATAACAAGGGTGCCGTCGGTCCCATGCAAGTGTCCTTTCAGAAAATCACTTGAACACACATTACTTATTACTAAATTACGATATAGATACAAAATTTGACTGAAATATAGCTTTTATGTACAGAAATTTTGCTTAAAGAATGTTTTACGATCGGTCTATAATTGGTCATATCTCCCATATTAGGTCCTGCCCCTAAAAACAATTTGTGTAGAACAAAATTATATATATGTATTTTGAAAATCCTTAAATCGTTCACACACATGCATACATGCACATTATTAAATATCGTTAAAGCATATCTAAGGGCGCTATAAAAATATAAAAGAAAATGGGGTTTGTAATGTTCAACAAATCTTGGAATTGTAACAGATTTAAGCTGTTTCAATCTTGGGGTTTTTCTATTTAAGACATGAGAAAACTTATTTCTACAAATATTTGATCAATTAAAAAAGTATTAATATATGTATAAGTAGCTGGTGGAGGGTATTTAAGATTCGGCTCAGCCGAATATAGCACTCTAACTTGAGCCCTTTTTACTCAGTTTGTGGGATGCAAGGGGCACATGTGAAAAACCAGTAAAAAGTTATAGTCGGGCGAGGCCGACCATAGAATACCCTACACCTGTATACGAATAAAATGTAATTCAGTTTTCATAATAAAGCATTTAAGTTGAATTGTACCTTGCCTCAGATATACATAAGCCATTTATTATTTAATAAAACTGTGGATATTTAAGTAAAATTTTGATGGGGGCTTTTTATAGGGGCTAGGGTCAAATGAGGCCCTATAATTATAAAGTTCATCAGGATCATCAAGGCTAGTATAGAACTTGGTTTTGCAGCTCTTTGTCGAGATACGAGTATATTAAACATAATTATGAACTTAAAAGCCCTATTTGGCGGGTTCAGTTGTATGGGGCCTAGGTGAAATAATGGACCGATGTTAACTATTTTCAATAGGCTTCGTCTACAGTACCATAAAAGATCATGTGCCAAATTTCATTAAATTATCTCAAAATTTGCGTAGTAGTAGTTTGATTACAAGGCTTACAAGCCCTATTCGGGGGTACAGTTGCATGGGGGTCAGGGGAAATAATGGACCGCTCTTAACCACTTTCAATAGGCTTCGTCCCTGGAGCAATAGAATATCTTGTACCAAATTTCATTGAATTATGTTCAAAATTGCGACCTGTAGTCTGATTACAAGGTTTACATGAACGGACGGACATAGCTAAATCGGCTCAGAAAATGATTCTGAACCGATTGGTATACTTTAAGGTGGGTATAGGACAAATATTATTGTGCCTTACAAACATCAGCACAAACCCAATATACCCTCCCCACTAAAGTGGTGTAGGGTATAAAAATAATATTTATATATATATATATATATATATATATATATATATACATATTTATATTCATGTATATATGTATATAAAAATCCCACTAAGTAATCACAAAGCTCTTAAAGGCAATGGTCTAACTAAGCTTTTTTTTTTTGAGCAAAAAAAAAACGTTTTAGTTGTTTTTTTTTTTTGGAAAAATAGGGGAAAATTATTATTATTTTTGAGTTGAAAAATTATTTTTACTAAGGTTAATGAATATTTTTTTCCAAATAACGAATAGAGCGAATAATTTCTATCAATTAACCGATTTAAAAACTTACTATTTATTAGCAAAACTGATGTATATTTCATACAAAATTAATATTAATTAAATACATTTTCTTCCTTATTTATTATGTCATTATTTTTCAATGTACATACTTTAGAAACATTTTAAGAATTTGTTCTGATTTACCTACTTCTAGAATGGATGGGTTCATACAGAAACAGATTTTTGAACAGCAATTTTAGAAATAATGATACTGCCTTTTCTTCTGCAACCAGTTTTGAGGATGTGTATTTCTAAAGTTCTTCGGTAATAGTTATATGTACACTAGTTCATCGGAACGTATAAATTCTGGAACTAGTTAAAAAATCTCAAAAACATAAAATTAATTAACTTAATTTCTTTATATAGAAAAGGATTTCACATGAGAAGAAATAAGTTATAATATTTGAAAAAAATTTAAAAAATTATATTTTATGTTAAATTTTTTACTCAAAGAAGTTGAAAACTATAATTTAGTTTTGTTATAGAAACAAAAATATTGTAAAATAGCAATAAAATTAACAAAAAACATCCAATTTTCTTTTTTCGATTAACCTAATAATTTCGAATTATCCGCTTATTAACCGGCTAACATAAAACCACAAATAATTATTTGTCAAATAAACAGAATACATAATACAAAAACCCGAATAATTCAATACCCTAGTATTTATTATGGCATTTTATTATTACGCCTTTTAATACTTTATGTGGTTTTGCAATTGGTTTTCGGTAAATGTTTGGTAATTTTTTTTTTAGAATCATAATTGTTCATCTGGCAACACTGTTTATAAATTTGAGGAGCTGTATGTTGTAAGTAAGATCGCACTGTCGTGTTTACCTCTTGTTATTGGTGTATTAAGACGATCATTAAGTTGTTACTTTTCGTTTGCTGGCTGGCTTTACGGCTGCTTGTTCCCACTGAACTTAATTGAGAGATTGAATGGTTTGACGAAACGGTTGAAAGGTTTGATGGTGTGTATGTGTGTACAATGCTCAATGTTTGATCAACAAACTAAATGGTTTGACGTTGCTATTGATCAACGACTAGAAGACTGAGCGACAGTCGACTGACCGTCCGACCAACTAGCTTACTTTTTAGTACGTGTGTGGATTCTCGGTGCATTTCAATGTGTGCGTTTGTGTGTATCTACAAACATACATATTCATCCGTCCATATTTATGTTGTTTGTTCTCTGCTGCTCTAGCTACTTTAAGCAAACCATTGCAAGTTGTTTGCTCTTATGCATCCTTGATTAACACTTTAGTACGGAAATAACTTACTTACTAAACGCACGCGTTTATTGCTCGTTACATTATTACTTTTAACAATGTAAAAATACAACAAATAAATAAGAAATTTATAAAAATAAATGATTTTACTTTACGGAAAATACCATGTCGTTCCGTTCCGTGTGTATAGTAAAGATCAAAAAAGTCATAACAAGTTTAAATAAAGTCTTTAATTTAATAGATTTTTCTTCAGTCATTATTGTTTAAATTTAAAATATTATCACCATTTTACATATAATTATAAAATAATATATTACAAATAACATAACAAACAAATGTATCTATAAATGAAATATAATTTTCGAGTTCCATTGCTTCGTGGTACCTTGTAACCAAAACGATCTTCATATTTATGTGTAAGTTACTTACAAAACACAACGCCGGCGGTTAGTCAACTACAAGATTCTTTAACATCAACAACAGAAACAAATATGTATCGATCGAGAGTAATTAAATAAAAGGAATAAAAAAATATATGATGATGAATTTAAAATAAATAAAATGGTAGAAAACTAAAACGAAAACACAGAAAATAACAAATGAAATATCAATAAAATTAAAAACTAATTAAATTCAATCTCAACAAAACAAATAAAAAAGTTAAATAAACAAATTTTTACATGTGTACATAGAACTGTGTGTGTTTTTTGTGATATCAACAATTTCACTTCAGCAATTGAATTTCATTTTAAAACTAAATCCAAAGCAGACATGGATGCTTACGCTTTGCCGCCATACTTTCCCCTAGCGTAAGTTAACTATTTTATAAATAAATCAATGTAGCTTTTATTTGGCCAGAAAACAACTGCTGAAAAGTCCTAAATAAAAACATCACAGGCAGAGGCTTTCAATTGTTGTTTACTGATCGATCAGTTTTTAAACAAAACGTTTTATTTGTTCGGTTATTTTAGCGACGCACGGAAACAAAATTTTTTAATACTCTTTATCTTGGGAAAGGTTCTCTCTTCTAAGAAATTTTATTATTAAATACCTAAATGATTAAGTCATTTTCCACCTTTGCACTATGGAATCTATTGCAAAATAAAGATGTTAAAAATTTGCAACATTAAACTTGGATCACATACTTTAATTACTTTAATGCCTTGCTTTAAAAAGAACTTTTTATAGCAAATTTAAAATTGTCTTAGTTTTTATTTTTTATTATGGTGAATATTTTATAGATAAATTAGATATTATTTTTTAAAAGTATAGTGGACTTCGTTTTACTTGATGTTACATATGTATGTCATTTATGCAATACACTTTTTCTACCACATTTTCTATTTTTTAATATACTTAAAAATACGTCGATATCTATGATATTTTTTAATACCTCAATTAAAAACACGTATATTATTTATATGTTAAATAACATATAAGACTATAATGGGTGTAGGCGATAACTTTAAAATGAAATAAATAATCATAATAATAAAAAATCATTTAACTTTATTTAAAGACGTTTGAGCAATTTTAGAATATTAGCATATGAAGGCCTGTTGCTGTAATATGATAAGCCACTCGATGCTAAACTGCATTCCCACCAAAAATATTTTCATAAAATTTTAATGTAATTATTTTATATAACGAAAAATATAAGGCCTGAAATTTATACAAGTTTCATCTAATTTTAGAATTTTTTAAAATTTTAAAATCGTTTTTCTCAATATTTTATTTTGTGGCATACTGAGTTACAGCAATAAGCCCTTCATATGTATTTCTTTAATAACAACTTAAAAATCTTGACTTGTTTATAACTTGGGCAAATATGATGATTAATTTTTTTTTAATTTTTCTTTAAATAAGTAATACAAAAGTTTCAAATATTATTAACATTCATTTTGTAATCGTATATATTTGTATTGTATAAGTTTAACAGATTCATTAACATTCAAATTTCGTATATAACATTCAAATTTCGTATATAATGTTTGGTTAATTTCAATGGTTTTGATTGTTTTCGTTGAATAGTAATAATCTGGTCTGTAATTTCCAGGTAATTGTAAATCCATGTAAATAGAAATTCAATACTTTGAACAAAATAATAAATATGTTATAATATTTTAAATTTATATTTTAATCATTTCCCTTTCTTGTTAGTAAGAAGGCAAAGAAAAGTATACATTTTATTATGTAAATTGGGTAATCTTAAGTCCACACAAGTCCACTTAAGTTGCATAAATATACATTAGAATTTGACGCCTTTCTCGAAAAAACTTTTATTAAATTTAGTTAATATTTAGTATTCTTTATGGCGGCATGGAAGATATTGGAAAAATTTTTAATATTTAATTCGAAAACTTTAAAAGATTAAAAAATGTTTATATACATACATGTTTAGAAATAATAAATCGGATTAGGTTATGTTATATATAAAGTTAAAATAAAATTTCATTTAATATCTATGTGATATATTTTTTTTAATTTATGGAATACTTATCTGTAATATGTATATACTTAAATTATTTTTCAATGTAAAGGTTAAACAGTTATAACTGAGGTATTCTAGCAATAGCGGGCTGTAACGACACCCAAACTTGACGAAAACAATAAAATTATTTGATTGAATAATTGAAAATATTGATAAATTTTTAACCTCAAGACGTTGGTTAACTTTAGGTAAGAAGATCTAACAGAAGTCAAACGACTTCATAAAATGTATAAATAAAGATTTCTTCGAGCTGCTAAGATCTCATATATGGCAAAAAAGGAGTTTTTCCAAACACTGGTAGATTTGTATATAGTTAGTGTTCTAGTCTGCCACATCGGTCATGGTTTCAATTCCGATAGTGGCCTAGATTGTGATAGGACATAAAATCTGTTTTTAAACTTGACGTGATGGAGAAATTCTAAGGCCAGACTGGGAGTCAGCGCTGCTCAATCCTTTTAAAGTCGTCACATCGAATGATCTGATCGAATTATTTAAATGGAGTATAACAGTTGATTTGATTCTATATGTATGAAATCTACACGGTTTATCAGAAAATGGCATAACTGAAAAAAATTGCGCAGCATAAAAACGTTTTCGTCTCCATCAGTTGCTTTTGTTTACTTTTAAAAACCTTTACTAGCTCGAGATCTGAAATTTGTTAAAGAATAAATTTTTTCAAATGTTTATTAACTAGATTATTAACAACTAACACGTTGAGGGAGAGAAACCTCTAAAGTAAATACATATTGCAATAATTAAGCTTTTGTTCTTTAGATGATAAACCGTCTTTTTTCTTATGGAAAACTTCCGGCTATTTATTAAATATGGATTTTGAACCTCAGACCGAATAACAGAACAAAATATCAAACAGTAAATGTTTTTTTAATGCGAGTTTGGTTGTTTGGTAGTCAAAAATTTATTTACATACATACACTGTATGTAAATAAAAATGCATGTAAATAGTGATGGAAATTTTATTTAAAACAATAAATAAAAAAATTCTGAATTTGATATACATATAAAATGTAAACTATATTCCCAAAAAAACAAAAAAAAAGTTACCCTAATATACATATTTACTATAGGCAAACAAACAGACCGAAAGACATGCGTAAAATTATGGAGAATTTGCAATGTGTCAAGTTATTAGTTGACACAATCGAACGTCGCTTAAACACACCAACTACAGACGCACTAATTATCTGGCCGTCTGTCAATATTTCTTTACCTTTACTTTTACATGCCTTTTCTTATTTATTTATTTAAGTTTCTATTTTTCTTCTGTATTGTTTCGTTGCTCGTATTGTATGTGCAGAAATGTCTGCTACTTAATTTGAATCGCCCAGTAGTGGATTAAAAGAATATTGTATATCTGGATGTTTAGATCACATACAGAAAAATACGTACATACATACATACCAAATACAACTAGGCCGCGTTTTACTCTACAAATTTTTAATTTGAATAATTTGTAATAAATATTTACACAATGGTTGACGTTTTCAACATAAGTACATGTTATAGATAATTTAATACAATATCACCTAATTGGGAACGTTTCAGAAATACTTTCAGAGCATAAGCGAAATAGTTATGACCACATACTACGTTCTCTACATGAACAAAACTTAGCCTTTTTCTAAAAAAATTGATAAAAGTCGGAACTCATCAAGATCGCACAAATTTTTTTTTTATCAAAATTAAAAGAACTAAATTTTGATACATTCTTATTCAGAATAGAAATGTTTTCCTCACTCAAACTTGTTGTAACTTTTACATAAACGATCTTTTACGAGTAAAGGGAGGATCAGGTGTATATGTGTATACACTATATTGTACACACTATATTGTACACACTATATTGTACACACATGCATAAACGTTGTTCATAAATAAACTTATTTTTATTTTCTTTACAAATTTCATAGAATTGTCAGCAGTATGTCTTTTTTCATATATATAAATTACAACAAAATAAAGAACAACACAAACAAAAGTAATGAAGAAAACAAAAATAACAAAAACAAAATAACTCTAAACACATTTGTTTGTAGTGGAAACAGGTACCTTTCCTCAAACCAACACAGTCATCATCCATCCCTATTTCGATCATATAGATGTTTTCAAATTACATTTATATACATGTATTAACATACAGCCATGCCTATTTTTTACATGTGAATATATGTGTATACATATGTACTTATTATGTTAAAAGCATTTTATTTTAAACAACACACAAATAAATAACAAAAAACTAAAATAAAACGAATGAAAGCAACACATTTAAAAAATCTATAAAATTTGAACTACCTATATGGCACTAACGAGCGGGGAATGTATTCCAAGTATCCGAATTGAAAACTAAGACATTCAGAATATATCATTTATACGGCGTTGTCCGGGATTTCTGAAGAGTACAAAAAGTTCCATTACTGTAATTTTACCTTGTTTGTAATCATTTAAATTGCAGACCTTTTTTAGTAAACACATAATATTCAATTACCCAACATTTCAATAATACTTCTTTGAGGTATTTTGGCATACTATGCTATGCTATGTATGTCAGAATCAGATAATTTATTTTAATATTTTAGATATTTCTTCTATGGTGAGATAATGAAGCATGACGAAGATCTTTACAGTGCATCATCAATATCATTTACACATGCAAACATACATACATATATAAATTTGGGAAAAATTAACGTTGTGTTGTAGGAGCCCTTCTGTGTTTGTTTTTACACTTTTCTTTTCATTAACCTGCAGAGAAGTGGTGTTGTCGGCTGCTGCAATGTGACAGACAAACGGACAGACAGAAAGTAAATATTCTACGGGTATGCTCGGAACAACTCTCTGTCGAACTGATAAAATTGTGCTCTTGTATTAATGAAGTTTAAAATTTATCTTTGCGCACACAGACTCCAACACAACACATTTTATATCTTAGTGCGTCCCGTTGTTATACGTATTCCGTATTTCGTGGAATGTCTTAATAAAAATAACAACCATACAAAACTATGATTGTCATAAATTTGACCATCAATAACAAGAAACACAAAATTGAACAGAACAGAGGAAAAACAACCAATGGAGTTTTTTTTTTCAAATTAAGAACACAATTCGATTTGAATTTTCATGATAAAATAAAAACATTAACACATCACTTTCCGAATCCGAATCAGCATCATATTTTTCCATCACATTAGGTTTTCAATATATTGATTGATCTTTAGAAAAGTAGACCATCGACTTTTTAAAATTTTTGTCCTGCGTTATTTGGACCTTTCAATTATTGCGACATTTAATTTAATTTTTCGGCATATAAATTAAATGCCGAAACTTAATATTCAGGTAATAATTGGATAGAAGTAAACCATTTGATTAGTTTTTATTCTGTCACAAAAGGTTTAATAGCGCTCTGTACGCATGTTCGTTTAAAATTTCATATAATATGGTTTCACGCGCATTCTGAAAACAACTTAATTAAGCATTAAACTTTTTGCTATTAATCATCAACAGGGCAAAGATTTGTATGCAAATGCATGTTTGTAGTCAGTTACTCAAAATACAATTAAAAAAATTTTTAAAATAAATAATATAAAAGAATAAAAAAATGTTTGGTAAACAGTAAAGAAGCTATCTAAACTCTTTTGGAAATTGTATGTAACTCAAAATAACTTTTAAGTAGTTTTCTTTTCGAATCAGAGAATTTGCAACAAAATGGCATCGATTTGTTGTTGCATATTTTGTTATAAATTCATAAATTACATATTTTGCTTTAAAATGCATACATTTTGCATATTTTTAACATTTTCACAGCATAATTAGCATATTATTTGTATTAAATATTTTTAAAATTAAAAAAATAAATTAAAAAAAAACTGTTTACAATTTTAAATTTTAAAGAAATATCTATCTATACTGCTTTGGACAATTTTTCCAGGACCAATAGATGAAAAGTTACACTCATTTGAAAAAAAACCCTGTATGACCAAAATGTCCAACTTTGATCCCTTCTAACTGCGGTAGTAATTGGCCGATAAAGTTCTTGACCTATGTGTCTGGCCTACTATCCATAGTACTGGTGCAAATTTCAAATTTCACGAGATTGACACGAGATTGTGATTCTGTTAAATAGGTATTAGAGTACATTAAGCGGTGCCTCTGTCATCAAGAACCTATGTATTTATTGTCAAAAACTTAAGTTTTAATTATCTATAAAAATTTACTTAAATTCAATAAATGAAAAATTAGTGTCAATAAATAAATTTCAATATTTTTTGGTGCATATTTTCAAAATTTTTAGTGCATATTTTTCAATTTTATAGTGCATGTTATAATCGCATATTTTTCATTTTTTAGTGCATGAAAATCCTTGCCTTGGTGATAACAAATAAATTTCACAAGAAAATATTTTATTTTCCACATTTTTTGTGCATATTTTCCCATTTTATAGTGCATATTATAAGCGCATATTTTTAAGTGCATGAAAACCCTTGCCTTGATCATCAACATCTCAAGCACACAAACGTTTCTTTGTTGTTTACTCTTTTTATACCCTGCAGTTCGTGACAGCTGTCTCCAACTAGTGATTTTACCTATTGACTAAGGGCTACAAAATATGTGTATGTGGTCAATTGATCTTGAACATAGCTGTTTATGCGACTACCAAAATATAATTTTTATTTATAATTTTTCTCGGAGAATTTCTTGTTTTTTACAATTTTCACATATCTAAATGTTTTCTGTTTATCAAAATTCTATATATGTATGTAGTTTATATATTATTTTAATTTTGCAAAACACATTTTTGTCCTATATTATGTTAGCTATTTAATCAAGAATAATTGAAATACATATATGTATTACGTATACGTAATTTAACCTAAAAAATGTGTTTCTTATTGTGCTTTCTATGTAAATAATATTTTGAATGTTGTTCATTTATTTAAGTCAATAGGGTTTGAAAAATTCTGATACTCCATTGGAAGCTCCTCTTAAGGACCTTTCATATATCAAAATTTCATAATATTCCTTTGCGTGAAGTATTAAAAAAGATAATATACATACATAGTATGTACGATTCATAAATTCAATTCAACGAATTAGTTAGACATCTGAGAAAAAATACTGCCTAAAAGAGATAAATTAAATCCTTGTAAAACTACTACCACTCATACATACATTTTATATACGTACATTGAAATTAATACGTATATAGTATACAGTGTAATTAAGTTATTATAACAGTATACTTTGACCTTTATTTGCTTTAAATATATCTTTTTTATAAATTCTGCAGTTTATTTAACGCAGGTATTAAAATAATGCAAGAGAGATACCGACAAATTACCTGTACTACAATTTGAAGTAGATCTGTAAACATTTTTTAAATACATACATCCCTCTTACAGCTTTGTTTTAGTATTTAGTACAACTGCATTTTGTGTTTTAATTTATCGTAATTGGAACATTGTGTTCTTAAAATAAAATCTTTACTAAGAACGAATCAATTACACTGGACTGATATCCCCTTTTAAATTATAAAAATTATAATAAAATTCGACGTGCTAGAAATATTTTAGAACCACATCTCGATTCTAGAGCAATTAAGCTATCATAATCAAGCTCTAAAATTCAAAGAAGGAAAAAAATATTTTTTGCAGACCAGTGTTATTTATTATAAAATGTACGTAATTCTAATATAAGTTTAATATTTTCCTGAAAAAAGAATATTATACAATATATAGTTTATTCTAAATTATACCAAATTCATACTTGTGTTTTAAAACATAAATATTAACTTGCCCATTATTAACTGTAGCAAAAGAAAGAAAAATCTTTTTCTGTTCTTAATTATTTTATATTAATTTAATGTTCTCCTGAAAAATGTTTGAAATTTGTTCCACCGCCACAAATAAACATATAGAGATACAATATTATCGAAGTCACTGTAGCCACTTCAGAAGACGAATATTGCTAAATCAATTTTTCTATTCAGGGGCCGAATTGTAGCATACGTAATCAAGTAAAACTTATCGTAATTTATTTTTTTTGATGATAACATTTGATATCATCGACCGACGGTACTTGCAAGTACCGGGTCCTTTATTGAAATATATCTTTAAAGTGTCATATTTTCCACGAAATACATGCAGAAATACCTACAATTTTAATCCTTTTTCCGAAGAGATGCAGTGCTTACAGGTACTTGTAGTTTTTTTAATTTTTAACATGATCTCTAATTTGGTTATAATAAATTGAATATGAATGTGTTACTTTTTTTTATACTCAACATAAAAGTGACTAATTATTGGCATTAAAGAGCAAATAAGTGTAATATTCCAGTTATCTAAATGCTTACCATGCGTACTATATATCCTTCCAGGTCTGTCAAAAGCATGAAACTTGTGTTTCCAGCTTAATTTATATCGTGAACATAAAATACGTAGTCCACAACTGGTAAATTCGATACCGAAATTTAAAAATTTTAAACTAAAGTTATAAAAACTCCCAATCTTTAAATTAACAGCTTTTATTTTCTTAAACGTTTTAATCATTTAAATTATTCTAAAGTGATGGGATTCGGTACACCGGACTTTTTTAACAAACACAACAACAATAATTCGTACCATTTTGAACAGTCAATTATAAAAGAAAACAAGCCATTACCTTAAGAAGTATGTATGTATATATGTATGTAGTAGTATGTAGATATGTTTAACTTCAATTCAGAAACATGGACAACAGAAAATCATCTCAAAATAAAAGGGAAAGACTAAAAAGTCTTTTAGCCAGCAAAACAACCAACCAAACCATACTACCTACAAATCAGGCTAACTGCCATTTGTCGATACCCATTCAATGGGAATGAATGGTAACATTGTTAAACTTACACGCACATAAAACATCTGAATGCAATGTATATGTATTGGTTGGACAAATACATCCATCGAACCATCCACATACATTAAACGAACATGCACCATAAGTATTATACTTAGATATAGGCCTTAATGATGCTGAGATGCTCAAAAACAATTGGTGGGCTTTTATTGCTGCAACACAAACTCGATTCGTAATTGGTTGATCATCGATCTACCACAGAGCTAAAAAACAAACTAAAATACAAACAAAGGTTTAATAATGGAAAAATGAAATTTGTTTCCAAAATCTGATCAGATGTTGGAATATAAAAGACCATTCTAATAATACAATACACGTTATAATTAAGTTATCAAACGCAACAGCACATATAAAAGATGTTTAACAAATATTTTATGTATTTCTTTTTTAATAAAAATTTTATTATACTTTATGTGTATACATATGTATGTACATATATATCTGTATATGTGTATATAAAAAGGTATTCTTATATTGGTACATGTAAACTATGTAAGATTTTATGTGTATATTTGTGTAGGTTTTCTTTGATATTTTACCGTATAAATTTACTGATTGAGATCTCAACAATAATCACATTGAATTTTTGAACGTAAACGACTTAATCATCTTCTAAATTATCATGCATGCCCAGTCATTCAATCAACCAACAACAACGACAACATCAGCCGCAACAGTAATAAAAAACACACAAAAACCAGGCCTACAGTAAGATATATGTACAAGTATATCAAAAGATATATGGACACACAATCATACTTACCTACATATAACCAATGATAACCCAGCAAACAAATTCTCATCGTTTTTTGTGATGAAAATAGACATAAATTTTTTTCAAAAAAATTTTAACAGCATAACTTAAATATATGAATACACTTAGGGACTAGTTTGCAGCTAGATATGTATTTACAATTGGTTTAAGAACTAAAACATCACTACAACAATACGAAAACAACATGAAGTTATATTGTTTTTGTACTAGAATTGGCTTGCTGTTTAAAGCAGCTGATATAGTTATAAAAAACAATTTCTAAACATAATCGTAGTCAAACACTAAAGTCGGTTCTTTTTAAAAACAACTTTAATATTTAAACCTGTTACTTACTAACTGCTTCTTAACTATTGTGGAAATTAATAATAGTTTTAAGTTGAACCAGCTTTAAGTGGGTGCTTACCCAGGAAAAACTTACGTTGAAAAGTAGTGAGTTGAAAAGCTCTTTTCACTACTTCTTCATTAGCATTTTAAGTCATTATTTTAACACGGTGATGTCATTGGAGGCAATTACTTCCACGCTCGCTTACAAATAGGTAGTTAAATAAGTACTTGCAATTTCTCTTACAAAACAGTTGTTGAGTAAGTTGTTTTATTTTTTTATAATAAAAAGAGCCAGCTAGAATACGAACCAGGGCCCAAATTACGGCATACGATATCGATCGAAATCTCAATAGAATCTAAATGGAGATTCCGATCGATATCGTATGCCATAATTTGGGCCCAGGGACTTCGGTTTGTTAGTCAAATGTTCTACTCACTGCACCACTGCTTAGCTATTTGATTGCGCGTCAAATAATGGTTTTCACATTCAAATAATAATAAATAACAAAGCATTTAAGTTGTTTACCTTAATTCCGAAATATTTCAACAATTTGTTGAAAAAAATGATTTTCTAAAAGACGGGTTATATTGGGGCAAGGTTAAATATGGGCATATCCTTATAAATTTTGGTACATGGCTTTACGTTTATGTATGCTGGATTTCATCGTGATACTAGTGAATTATTGACCTTCAATTCATTTTCTGAAGGGGACTTTGTATGGGGGCTAGGGTCAAATAAAGTCCGATAATTACGAAAATCGGTAGTATTATTAAGACGTATATAGAACTAAGTTTTGCCGATTTTCGTAGGGATACTACAATGTTTAACATAATTATAAACTCAAAAGCCCTTTTCGGGGGTAGGGTTGTATGGGGCCATATTCAATAGGCTACGTCGTTGGGCCGAAAGACATGTATGGTCCAAATTTTATCAAAATATCTTGAAAATTGCGACCTGTACCTTGCGCACAAGGTTTACATGGACAGCCAGCCAGCCAGGCAGACGGACGGACGGACATGGCTTAATCGACTCAGAACTTGTGAGTCGATCGGTATACTTTAAGGTGGGTGTAGTACCAATATTTTTGTGCGTTATAAACATCAGCACAAACGTATAATACCCTCCCCACTATGGTGGTGTAGGGTATAATTAACATAATTCATACAACGTTTGTCAGCCATGCAGGACTATACTTTCCCACTTGTTTTTGGTTTGATCTGGAGTTAAGGTGATGTTAACTTTAAATAAATAAATGATGTTAAATTAAAATAATAAATATTTATACGTATGTCTTTTTAAATGTAAACAATTAACAGTCATAAAGCAGAAAGCATAAAATAGTCTGCTGCTTCATCGCAATCACCTGTAAAATTTTGCAATGAACATAATGTTCAAATTTAAAATAGGAAATTTACCAAAAATCGAACAATATATCAAGCAAATTTCATCAAATTTGTTCAAAAATCTTATTAGATCTGGTAATTTAACCCAATCATGTTCACAGTAACATTAATGTACATTTTACTTCAAATACATAAAGGTAATAACCACTGTAACGTCTTCTAAAATCCAAACCAAAATCAATAAGCAAAATTTAAAATTTTTTCACTAAAATCGGTCTGTATACACAATTATACTGACATATTCAAATTTTACATTTCTGCCATTTCTGTGGGCAAAAATGGGTTATTACATATTTTGAAAATTTTCTAATTCTTACTAGTTATAGTTAATTTTTCTGCTATATATACAAATGTCTGCTGGGTTATACTACAAATTTATAAATTCTTAATCACAAAAACAATCATACATACATATGTAAATGTACAATACAGTCAAAACGATTTCAACAATTAACAGCGTCATGATCAATTTTTATACTTTTTTATTTAGTTTTAATTTTATCCAAATAACCTGTTTTTGTTTAGTGTGCTGTAGCAGTTGTTTCATTGTACTTCATCCAGGTACACAAATGTATCAACTTGATCTCAACATGGGTTAGTGTATCTTCCAAAAACGACAGACCACGCTGAAACTCGATCGAGTGTGTAGCTAAACAACGGAGAGAAAAATAAAATTATGTTGATAATGTTTAATGAAACATTCTTCAACAAAAAGGAGAGGTCTATCGCAATGTCCTGATACGTTTCCCCAGATTAGACCTTTCTCTCTCATTAACATCCCTCAAATTTGTTTATTTATTACAGTTTAATAGTTTAAATAAAGTTTACTTAATTAATTAAATAAATCGCTAAAAATAATTATATATATATATTTATATATATATTGACACTAAAGTTGCTCCGACAAAATTTGAGGATTCTAAATGTTATATGATCTCAAATATACGGATTTTATATTTTCTTAATATGGGCGTGGCTCCTCGCCCACTTGGAATTTCAAAATAAAAAGTAGCCTATTACCTATTCCAGACATACAGGAATACGCTGTATAACGTTCAAACATACAAATATACATATAAACATAGAAACATTCAATTTTATATATATAGATTTGCAGTCCAATAGTAAAACTACATTTTAATGATATTGGTCGAATTATTTCTGTGATTTATTTTATATTCCTGATCAATAAATAGAAAATGTGTGTGAAGTTTCTGAATTTGTGGTTAAAACAGATTCTAAATCACATTTGCTGTAGACTTTAAACGTTTTTGAGTCCTACCCCTATTTTTTTTATGTCTGTATCCTAACAAAAATTGTTTTCATACAAAATGTGTTTTGACCGGCAGTATATCTACCGGTTAAATGATAAACGGAGGTTAAGATAATGACACTTAAAGTGTGAATTAAAGCTCTTGCTTCCAAATGTATTCTATAAAATTAAATATAACTTATTCAGTAGTTTTTGCTCTGTTAAAAGTGGCGCTTTAAATTAGTGATTTAAGCAGCAGAAATGTTGATTAAGGAGTAGGAAATTTAAGAAAAAAGTATTACAATGTTATGATCGAGGATTCAAAAATGCATACAGGATTCAAATATACATACATATGACAAATTTTCATTTATCTGGCAACATTTTTTATAAATTTTCGATATTGACAGGCTTATATTAAGACCTGAAATATTTGGTACACAAGAAAATTTTGGTTTTATTGTCCCTTATTCAGTCAGCTACAACAACAAACCATATAATGAAGATATTTAAAGTTTTTTACTGTTGTCAAAAAAGTAAAATAACACACACACAAAAAATGGTCAGACAGACAAACATCTGTCTACAGCATGAACCAATAAAATCAAAAGGGAAGAAGAGGAGATTGAGCAACAGGTATGGATGGTATGACTGAATAAGACACAATAAAATCCCTATAACATCACCAATTAACTGTGAAAATTATGTTGTATGTAGCAAAACTGAACATTTTGGTATTTTTTGGATTTTGTTCTTAAGCAACTTATGTAGCTATCTGTTGCAAAAATTTTATGATAAGTTCTAGATAAATTACAAACAATGAAAACTTAATTTAACTTTTAATCTAGGATTAAGGACATTGGCACAGAACTAATAGGTCGACTAGTTCTTTGGGGTATAGAGTGATAGTATTGATTAATTATTTAACAAATTCGAAACATTTTTCTCTTTAGTGGAGGTCATTGTTGTAATAACGTCAAAACTCATAGATGTTATAATAAGTGAGATATACAAATGTTTGTGCGTTTCGGCGTCTAATCAGTTAGCATATATTTCATTCTTAATGACTTATTTAGGATGTCAAGACGGCCCTTGTGTCAATATTTAAGTGCGATAATCATGTCTGTTCTGTAATTCGTTTTGGTTTCAAAACCGAATTATGTGTTCTGCAAATCGAATTTTAAATACCCTTCTTACTAAAACCCATTTAACTATTTAATTTTTAGATAACTTGACAACATTTTTGTTTCCGTAGTGAGGGTACTAACATTTATTGCATGTGTGGAACTAATTTTGATTAGGTCCAGAAAAATTTATATTAATAGGCCAGTTCGAAAACATTTTAATAGAATGATTTATCTATACACAGAACATACTCATGTCGAATTTTATCTGGATATAATCATTTAATAATAAATTAAGTGGTATTAAGTGATTTTCAGAAGTAAAATTCCGTATAACGATTTATAAATACAAAATACACATTTATGTCGAATTTTATCCCGATAATTTTGATTGTTAATGTGCGTTTACGTAATTTTCAGAAATGGTCCTTATATGGGAGTTGTGACCAATTATGGACCTAGGCTTACCAGACGTACTGTTTTTAGCAGTACGCGTACTTTTTTAAGTAATTGTACTTTTAACTACATAACCCCTAAAGAAGTACGCAAATGTACTTCTTTTTAGTATTTATACTTCTTTTTGTACTTTTTTTTTTGTATTTTACTATAATTTTATAGATGTAAGCTTGACCATAGACAAATGTTCCATAGAATCGCTATTTAAGGACTTTATAGATAATTTGAAAGTGAATTTATTAAGCTCAAAAAGGCAAATTCTACTATAAGAGGTTGGGATGCCTTTGTCATGTATAAAATAATGCGCTTCTTAAAAATGCTTTAAAGTTATTAAAATTTGAAACCACTGTAATGAAAGTTTTTAATGAATTTTTGACATAAAAAAGACTAAAAATGTGAAGGAAATGTTTTAACCGTCTTGTCCATACCCGAGCAAAATTACGTACATCAATACCCAACATACCCGGGTATGTCATACAATTTATATGGCTATTTCATCTTTTTATACATTTCTAGTGTATAATTCAGATAATTATTAAAACTAATTTAATGAAACGTCTGTATATATATATTAAATAGACTAATCATAAACCATTAAATTTTAGCAATTTCTTTTATAGTTTTCTTATTTCTTTCCTATTAACAAAAATATCATATGTAAAAAACCTAAAGAAAAACGCCTTCATAAGGTATAATGTACATTATGCAGAATTTGACTTTGTAAAATTTTGACTTCAAGAAGCTATTACTCAGTGACCAGCTTTATCCAGCCCCGCTGTGGAACGATTTTTAAAAAACTATACTGCCATTCTTATTTTTCGTTGCAGGGTGGCTAATTTCTTAAAAAATGAAGTATCTGAGGATGTTGGAAGAAAGTAATAATTGATATGTTTTAAATAATAAATAAAAAATAATTTAAATAATAATAGATTTAAAACACAAATTCAAATAACAGAGAAGAAATTTTAATTTTTTTCTAACAGAGATAGAAAATTTTACTGGATATCTTCTCTTTAGATAAAGATATCAAACATATGTTCACAATAAATGGTTGATATTTAAAAATGTAAACAAATGAAACAAAAATTTGGTGAATTTGACGTTTTCTAAAGAAAAAAATATAAATTAATAGCACAATAATATCAAAAATTTTGATACATTTTTGTCATAAATTAGTTTTTAAATGACTTTGTTGTGAAAAATCATCACAACCAATGTCAATCTAGTGTTTTTAGAACAATTTTTTTTTTTAAATAAACAATTGTACTTTTTAGTTCAATTGTACTGCTTTTTTAACTGCGATGTACGTTTTTTTTTTGATTTCAAATCTGGCAAGCCTATATTTCGTATAAGAATTTGGTAGAATGATTTGTATGTACACAAAACATATTCACCTCTAATTTAGCACAATACCTTTATATGTGCGTTTAGGTGATTTTCGGAAGTGGGCCTTATATGGGAGCTATGATCAATATATTTGAGGGAATTATTAACGATAAATTAATTTCCGGGAATATACACCTTTGTATGGGGGCTATTTAATTTACAATTATGTTAAAAAACGCAAAAAATAAATTTTTAATTTATTTGAATAAAATTAAAATCAATTTAATTTCGACGAAATTTGTGTACTCGGTTTTAAAACGAGAAAAATTATGAGAATTCGTTTGTAAAGAGAAAATTACTCGGATTCGGTTTACAGAACAGACAGGTATTTCTTTCTCTACTTCGACTCGGTCTTTCTTTTTTTCCTTTGGGAAATAGGCAATTTTGATTATAAATGCATAAGATTTCAAAGAGTTTCCTAAAACATATCAAATACTAACCACAGCAGGCATGGTAAATTTTAATGTGAGCAATAAAAAATTCCACGAACCTTCGCACATTTGCAATTGCATTCACTGGAGTCAACAATTCATTCCCTTTCATTCCCTATTAATACACTATAACAGAAATTTTTAAACATAGACGTTGTCGCGTTTGTTTCTGCTTGAATCAAATAAATATGTACGTACAGAACAGAAATGAAAAATTAAAGAGAAATCAAACGTGTAGTATTTCAGGAACATAAAGTAAATTAACGAGACAACATTTTAAAAGCTTTCATTCGATTCATTATACACTATTTATCCGATCATTGTAGATTTTGAATAACAAAGTTTATTATTTGTGGTTTATTTAAACAATTTTTTTCAAACATGAAGATTTTTAATATTAGAAAGAACAATTTAAATATTTTCATGTGTAAAATAATGAAATTTATGTAATTTCGAAATCCCATAAAATCCCGAATACCAGTATTTTTAAAATACAGTCCCGATTGGCATCCCTAATAGATACCCTGCAGTTCTAATAGCTATTTTGAACTTTGGATTTTAACTATAACTAAACTAGTTACTGAACATGTAAACACATAGTACATACATATATTGTACACTTAACTACTTTCGAAGGTATAATAAAGAAAAAATGGCTTAAAATGAGTTTTCTCATATATTTTTTTAAATATGTGTATGTATGTAAATATTTCTCTGATAAAAGGGATGCATTGTTTCCGAGCAAAACTACATGGTATGTACATACATATATACGTATTACTCCTTTACACCAACACAGCTGCCTTCAGAGTAAGTAAATTAAAACCTTAGACTCCGTCCGCTTACTTCCATTGCTGCAACAAACAAAATTCAGCAACAAAATAACAAAAACAACAACTGAAACCAACTCTGATTGCAGAATAAACATATAAACAAACGAACAAAGAATCATCGATACAGCAGCAACAATATTATAAAATGACTTTATTAAATCATATACTCACTGCTAGAAGGGCCGTTGAAATCCTTATTTTTAAAATGCAAGATAGAGAATTTAAACTGATGAAAAAGTTAAAAAAATAAAAAACACGAAAGTATAAGAAACAGCAATAAAAAAGCAGACACAATGCATTAATTTGCGTTTGCCACTAAAATTCTTCTTATTTTAGCCTTCTGCGAAATAAAGAATACTGACTTGTGCATACACTGGGGTTCATAATTACAGAGCCAAATTTTATAAATCTGTTGCTGTCTGGAATTTTTTATTACTTATTACTGTATTTGTTTATTAGAATTTTTGTTCTTGAATTCATTCTACTTATACGAGTTGTGTTGATTTATTTTAATTTCTCTGAAAATTGAAATAAGATATTAAAAATTGCAATGAAGAATTTTTGTCTAAATAAACAATAATAATCTTGGAAAATGATAAACTAGTTTTTTGTGTTAATTTTTAAAATTTTACAAAATTTTAAAAATGAACACTGTTTGTAATACAATACACAATCTCCACCGATCTTTAAAAGAATCGATCCATTCTACAACCCTTTTTGTTATTATATACTCTAAGATCGTAATTATTTTTAAAAATTCTGTAGAGTTCGGTCCACAACTGACTCAACTCCGATGAAAAGCCCATCTCCGAAAATTATGTTCTTGATGTTTATTATATTATTATCGATATATAAAATAAATCTAATAAATGAGTAACTGCCGATACGATCGATTTATAAAAACCTAAGTATATGTATGGGTACCGCCTTCAGAAATAAACTTTAAATTTACAAAAGCTTTGATGTTTTTTATATGAGATTCAGCATAGCCGAGTATAACACTCCTTTCTTCATTTATTATTTTTCTGTTAGAATGTTTTTATATCTGTGGAAAAAACATTATTTTTGCATATTTTGAGATACTTATGTAAACTTTCTTTGTTACTTATATATATACATGTGTACATATATTCGATGATAGATAACTAGATTTTCTATTAAAAGCAATTAAAAAATTTCAGTTAAAGGAAATCAAGAAAAACATCTGTATAAGCAATATGACAATAAAGTTTATATTTTTTTATTCTTACTTGATTTTCAATGAAAGAAACTTTGTACATATAACAAAATTGTAAAAACAAGCCATTGTTAAAGTTCAATATATAAATTCATGACACAAATGAAAACAATGACACAAATATTTACATAAATAAACAATACAATTTTTCGGTTGCTGTATTTACGCATGTACAACAGATGTATCTTAATTATGTATTAAAACATATGGACAAAGAAGTAAACACATTAATATTTACCCATTCATGTACATACATACATTCATGTACATACATACATACATACATACATACATACATACATACATACATACATACATACATACATACATACATACATACATACATACATACATACATACATACATACATACATACATACATACATACATACATACATATATACATACATACATACATACATACATACATACTACATACATACATACATACATACATACATACATACATACATACATACATACATACATACATACATACATACATACATACATACATACATACATACATACATACATACATACATACATACATACATACATACATACATACATACATACATACATACATACATACATACATACATACATACATACATACATACATACATACATACAAACATACATACATACATATATAGAACTAAGTTTTGCCGATTTTTGTAGAGATACTACAATATTTAACATAATTATGAACTCAAGAGCCCTTTTCGGGGGGTAGGGTTGTATGGGGGCTAGATGACTCAGAAAGATTCTGAGTCGATCGGTATAATTTAAGGTGGGTGTAGGACCAATATTTTTGTGTGTTACAAACATCAGCACAAACGTATAATACCTTTCCCACACATAATTAACGCTTTTTGCCTGTTTAGTTTTAATTCCCTACTATTTAAGATCTTATGTTCATAGAATATTTTATACAGAAAATACAGAATTCCCTTTTTTACCTGTTTTCCAATCTAAGGGCGGGCTTTTGAAATAAACACATTTCTGAGGCTATAAAAATCATAATCTATAATATTTTGACTTCAAAACAAAAAAATCACTCTTAAAAAAATTGCCCCTTTTTTTCGTTGCCCTATTTTTTGTCCCTTTTTGGTCAAATTTTCGCAACGGCACTTTACCAAAACATATTTCTGACACTTTAGAGAGATTTATCGAAAATATTTATGCTTAAATATAAAAAATAATCAGTTTTTTCGCTCAAAAGAACTACTTTTGCACGTTTTTTTATCCATTTTATACCCTTTTTGTCCCCTTCTAGTCCGTCCAATTTTTTAAAAATAGAATAGCCTATTTTTTTTATATACATATATCCCACTCGCATCCCATAATGGGACTATAAAGCCCTTCAAAGAAATTGTATAAGCTTTCTTTTAAGCAAAAAAAGGCCCATTTTGAAATCTATCAAAAATAAAATATTTTTTAACTCAACAATTGCTGTGTTTTTTCGAAATTTTATCTATAAAATTTAATATGAATTATTTGACAGCATTCCAATTTTTGCTAAGTTTGGACATAAACTAATTAAAAGAAGTTAGAATGCTATATTTGGCTCTGCCGAATCTTAAATACCCTCCACCTGCAAACTACTTTTTATTAAAACCCAATATAAATATGTTATAAATGGTTAAAGTTATAGGGCCGAATTTATAATTTATACCAAAGAAATAAATTTTACTTAAGTATTAAAATACATATTAAGTACTAAAGTACTTTATTTCCCTTATGGAGAACCAAGTCCATAGTTTTGATTCCTGTTTATAAATTGTCAATATGTACAAAATTTTGTGTTGATACCGATATATTTGAGGAAGTTATTAACGATAAATTAATTTCCGGGAATATGTACCTTTGTATGGGGGCTATTGGAAATTTTGTATTATGTATAATTTTAAACATAATTAATCTATAGATGGAAAAAATAATCTGTGACAAAATTTGTCGAATTATCTTTGGTAGTTTCTGAGAAAACTACTCAAGAATTAGGGAAAAAAACTTAATTTTTTTTAGGTAGTCTGAAATGTTTACTCATAACTTTTTACATTGTGAACCGATTTTGCTGATTTTCAACACCAAACGATTTAGCTATGTCCGTCTGCCTGGTTAAAACACGCTCACGGTAAAACTAAGCAAATGACATCAACCAAATTCACTGAGAATATTCATTGTTTTCCTAAGCAGTTTGGGATTGAAAATCAGCAAAATCGGTTCACAACGTAAAAAATTATGAGAAAAAATTTCAGACTACCTAAAAAAAATATATATATATATATATATATATATATATATATATATATATATATATATATATATATATATATATATATATATATATATATATATATATATATATATATATATATATATATATATCCATATATAGGGAATTTTTTCAGAATCGGTCCATAACTAGCTCCCATATAAGGTTCGCTTCTGAAAACCACTTAGTGCAACATAATTTATTATTAAACTGGACATGAGTATGTTCTGTGTATAGATAAATCATTTTGATTATTTTTTTTTTCGAATTGGTCCATTATTGGTCATATTTCCCATATAAATTATCGGCAGCATCGGCCTAATCAAAATTAGTTACATACATACATGCATTAAGAAGTTACAAAATGATAAATAGTATCTTAATTAAGGAAACAAATCATATGCCGGGTTTTACAGTTCTCCATAAGGGAAATAAAGTACTTTGGTACTTAGTATGTATTTCAATACTTAAGTAAAATTTTTTTCTTTGGTATAAATTATAAATTCGGCCCTATAACTTTAACCATTTATAACATATTTATATTGGGTTTTAATAAAAAGTAGTTTGCAGGTGGAGGGTATTTAAAAATTCGGCAGAGCCGAATTTAATTACTAATTTTTTAATGTACCATATTTTATGTATTTTATATTTCTTTTAAATTTTATAATGTTGTCTACGATAAAATTTTTAGATATTATTTATTTTTCTCAATAATTTGTTAAACACTTTATTTAATCCGATCTAGTACAGATAAACCATACATAAACTGATATAAAAATGGCAATACCAAAATATTTTTAATAGTAAACGTATTTTGCTTATATCTTACATGGGTAAACATATAAAAACCTACTATTTAATGGTTGTTTGATAGTTTAAATAGTTCTAAATAATATATGTAATATGTTTACATAGTTATCATTATTTATTTGTTGTAAAAATAATTATTTTTCAGAGAATCATTCTCAAATTTATAATTGTCATAAATATATAAGTAATTACAGTAACTAAAATATTGATGAAATTCAATAAAAATAACAAGTGTTTGGTTATGACAACAAAATATTGTTACAAAAAAACATAGAATAGTTGTCCTAACAATGCCGAAACATGTTTTTTCTCTGCGTGTACTTAGTGGGGTGCGAGAGGAATATATACATATATAAAAAGTAAAAATGAATGAATTAAGAATAGCTATCTGAACTCCTTTGGACAATTTTTGCTAGGACCAATAGGTGAAAAGTTACCCTGTATAACCAAAATGTCCTATCCCATCTGACTCCAGCAGTTCTTGATCGATAGAGCTGAAAGTTTGCGTCTGGCCTATTAGCCCATAGTACTAACCTTGGTGCAAATTGTATCCAAATCTGAAGACATCGATTTTTAAAGTTGGGTCACTTGACACGAAATTCCCCATATATATAATCTTCTGTAATAATAATTTGTCAATATTTAACTAATTGATTAATAATGAAAATTTTCTTTTATCACCAAAAAAATCATGGTTTTTATGCGCCAACCTAATGAACATGTATGTATATAAATGCAGATATTAATATGCATATTATGCGACCAACCATTTAATTTTTTTCTGTGAAAACTCTAAATCGAATCCGAAGCACGTACTAACTCTTAACGATTATATATAAAATTTATGTTTTCTGCTTATTTATTCTCTTTTTAAAAAGTTTATTAACCCGTTTGTAACACAATTGGTTTTTATTTTTTCATAATACTTATTTCAAATGTTTCCTACTATCGCTGTCAAACGCAAATGTTCTGTTAATTATTCGCAAGTTCCTAATAAAAACCAAGCTTGAATTATCATTTCTGTATTATACAAACTAATAATTATTAAGAAAACCATGACGCAGTTAGCTTGTCATTCATTTTAGTTTTTATAGTCTAATGTAGCAGATTCAGATGATACACATGTAGTTTCCTTTACTACTTTTTTATTCGTTGTTTTTTAAGAAAAATATTAATATATTTTTTATGAGTTTCTGTTTTAAATGAAATTTTAACAACCAATAATCATTGCTTGTATATTTCATTTAAACTCTTTATTGTTTTAGGAATAACAATTCAATTTGAATTCGAAATATGTATGGCATCTTTGAAGTTTTGAGATTAATATTAGCTACCACATTTGTATGTTATATTTACATTCGAATCCAAATTGAGTAAGAAGTCGTTTTCAAAAATCGTGTATGTCATAACGGTGTCTTATTTTTTTAACTGTACTGTTTCAAATACCTAGTTTTTTTCGTTTTTTGGCATTGTAACTTGTATTTAAATATTTAAGAAGTATACATTATCCATTTGTATTTACTTTTTCTATATTATAATATGTATGTACCTTTTTATACCCTTCACCTTCGTGCGAAGGGTATATATAAGTTTGTAATTTTCCGACCCTGTATAGTATATATATTCTGGATCCTTATAGGTTGATTAAGCCATGTCCGTCTGTGTGTCTGTTGAAACAAATTTTATGAAGACCCCAGATATCTTCGAGATTCAAATTTAAAAAAATTCTGTCAATCATGACTTCGAGAAGTTTCCTATTTAAAATCAGCAAAATCCGTCCATAAATAACGCAGATATTGTTGTTTTCTTGTTTCGTCATTGCTAAAATAGTGGTAAAGTCGGGAAAAATTTTATAAAATTTAACTTTTTTATATAGACTATGGTGAAGGGTATATAAGATTCGACAATGGTAAATAAAAACTCTCATTTGTTTTAATTGCTACTTATTATAATTATTGTTGTAGTAGATTTTTATAACTTTATATTACTTATAAGGCTCAGTTATAATAAATGAAGAAATAATATACTTAAACAATAATATACCTAAATATCGAAATATTTTCTATTTTAGATATTCAGATTTACAATATTTGGCATCTCGAAGAGCAGCAGCCGTTGCTGCTGCAACTGTATTACCACCACCAACCCAACAAGCTACATTAAATGGTACTAATAGTGGAAATGGTATAGACTGTGTGTCAGCAATTGGGACAAATGGAACACATACCTCAGAAAATGATAGTAATGCACCGCCTGTACAAAATGCCAATAGTCAGAGTCCTATGATGACCGCACATAATACACATCTTGGTCATGCGGTACATCACCATGCCAATCATGCTGGTTTACATGCACCACCACCTCCACCACATCCTGTTGCTTCTCAAGCCCATGAATTCCATCCAGCCTATCGAATTCCAGGTTATATTGAGCATTTATATTCTTTGCAGCGTGTAAGTCCCACTTCTTCGTTTCACGGTTAGTATTTAAAAATTATGGTAAACCTTGAAAGAGATTTTCAGAGAAATATATAAAAAAATAAATATACTTAAAATACAATTGAAAAATTTTAATTTTCAGATCCTTACTCCAATTGTGCCACAGCGTTTCACTTAACTGGCTTGGGACTTAATTCTGGAGATTATTTGGGTGCTCGAGGCGTTGGTTCCTTAGGTGAATTGCATCCTGCAGCAGCAGCTGCTGCGGCAGCTAATTCCCTAGCTAGCACTGATTTTCACTTTAGTATTGACAATGCCAGACTCAGTTCGTCACGTACGGGCAGTATAAGAGCAAGCATTAGCCGCAAAAGGGCTCTTTCATCCTCTCCCTATTCAGATTCATTCGATATTAATTCAATGATTCGTTTTTCACCCAATTCCTTGGCCACCATAATGAATGGTTCGCGTGCTAGTAGCGCTGCTAGCGGCTCTTATGGTCATTTATCAGCTGGCGCCATGAGCCCAATGCATAGTGCTATGTCACCGCATATACAACAATTGCAAGCCCATTTGCTCAGAGCTAGTGCTGGACTTCTGCACCCACTTCCTACACACCAAGCAGCAGCTGCTAACATGATCTCCATGGGTCATGTACATACTTTGCAATCAGCTGTTGCTGCTGCAGCTGCTTATAATGCGGCAACCGCCGCCAACGGAAACCCTAGCAATGTCAGTGCCAACAATTCTCCTTTCCATCCCCCGTTGAATGGACACACAAATACCCATGCCGCTAGCGTAAATAGCAATCAAAACAATATGATTAATAGTACCACTAAACAAATGGTAAATAGCCCGAATTTTATCTTGTAATGAGATTGATTAATTTTTCTTATTACTATATAGCATTATGAAGAAGTATGTACGGAACGTTCTAAGGGTGAACAGCCCTCTTCCACCTCGCATAACGATATCACTCAACAGGAAGCGGATAGTGCTTCTGCTAATTCGGCAACTGCTCGAAGACAGCAGCGTCCTAATAAAATCACTACATCTAGTAATTCTGCTACGCCAACTACTACCTCTACGAAAACGCAACACCACCACAGCAACAATAATCATGTGCAATGTGGACCACCCACTACTACTACGCCACACAGCGATTATGACTGTGCCACCGTGGATACGACTGACATAAAAGATGAACCAGGAGATTTCATCGAGACCAATTGTCACTGGCAAGATTGTGGTATTGAATTTATGACGCAGGACGAGTTAGTAAAGCACATAAATAACGATCACATACAAAGCAACAAAAAGGCATTCGTCTGCCGTTGGGAAGATTGTTCACGCGGTGAAAAACCATTTAAAGCTCAGTACATGCTTGTGGTACATATGCGTCGTCATACAGGAGAAAAACCACATAAATGCACGGTAGGTAAAAAACAACGTACATGCAGGTACTCAAATTTAGTAGATTACAAGTCGCAGTCCCTGTAATATGAATGAACCACAATGACAACATGTATTTATTGTATTATTCTCCTTTTGATTTATTACAGTTCGAAGGATGTTGCAAAGCGTATTCTCGGTTGGAAAATTTAAAAACCCATTTGCGTTCGCACACCGGTGAAAAGCCGTACACTTGCGAATATCCAGGATGTAGTAAGGCTTTTAGCAATGCTAGCGATAGAGCTAAACATCAGAATCGCACACACAGCAATGAGGTAAATTGGCTAACATTAATTCCTCCTAGTTTGTTTACATTTAGTTCATAAATATGATTGTTTTTACTTGCAGAAGCCATACGTTTGCAAAGCGCCTGGATGTATTAAACGTTACACTGATCCTAGTTCTCTCAGAAAACATGTAAAGACCGTACATGGTGCCGAATTCTATGCCAACAAGAAACACAAGGGCTCTATTCATGACAACGATAATTCCGGAGGCGCTGGTAATGGTGTGGGTAAAGTAGACTCTCCTGATGAATATCGTTCGAATAAAGCAACTAGCTTATCAAGTCCCAGCATTAAGTCTGAATCAGAAGCGAATTCACCACCACAGTTATCAGTACATAGTCCGACCATTTCGCAAACCGCAGGCAACCAGGCAGCTCATAATCAAATGCAGTTCAAACCTGGTAGTGGTATTCGCATGGGGCCAGGAAGTGAGATGGGTGATGTTATGGGAACGTATAGTAATCACGATGATTATGGAAACATGCCAGCAAACGACGATGAATCATGGCTTTATGATGATGATGTAGATGCTGCAGATTTGCCCATAGTTCTAAGGGCTATGGTCAGTATTAGCAA
The DNA here is from genome assembly GCF_015586225.1 of Lucilia sericata. Lineage (NCBI taxonomy): Eukaryota > Metazoa > Arthropoda > Insecta > Diptera > Calliphoridae > Lucilia > Lucilia sericata. The sequence continues at coordinate 32,664 of NW_023994902.1, read as the reverse complement.
TAGCCCCAATAATAGCATGGTGACAAGTGGTGGTGGATCATCCACGATATCTGCGGGAACTATGCGTCAGCGTTTTCGATCGCGCTTACAAGCCAAAGGTATTAATCTTAATGCGCCTGCTTTATCTAATATACCCGAAATCAATCGCAATATTGGTATTGGTGACCTAAATCAGCGCATTACGGAATTAAAAATGGAACCAGGCACGGTTAGACTACCCCCAGCAAAACATACCGACACGAAGAATCCTTCATCGACTAACTTGACCGATTTGCAAACACGCTTATACTCTAACACAAACACTATGATCAGCAATTATGGTGGTTCAATAATGCAAGCTAATTTGCGACGAGATAGTCAGAATTCAAATGCTAGCACATATTATTGTAGTATGCAGAGTAGACGTAGTAGTCAATGTTCCCAATTGTCGTCAATTTCGACGATGCGTCCATGCTCGTACAATGCTGGATCATTGTACGATCCAATTTCACCCGGATGTTCCCGCCGCTCAAGCCAAATGTCCAACGTAACGGGAGGAGTATGTTCCCCTGTTGCAGCGCTTGGTAATGGAACCAATAGAATTAGTGCAAATTCAATTTGTGGTGGCAATAACTCATGCTTGGGAAGTGCGTTTAACACAACAAATAACCCAAGTCTGCCCCCACCTCCATCTTCACATTTAATTTCCACACATTTGCAGCGTTTACAGACATCTTCTTCGTCTTCGGCTTGTTTAAAGCATCCTCACGAAAGTGGACGTTTTTCGATTCCAAACGTTCTAGCCATGACGCAAATCGGAAGCCATATACCGCAACAAAATAGTGAGCAAAACAATAACAAAGCTTCTGGGCGACGACTTTCGGAACCTGTACGACAATCGTATGAACGTCTCTTACCATCGCCATCAGCATTAACGAGTTCTTTCAAAAATGTGGGCTTAAATAACACGAAAAAACCAAACACACCAAACAGTATTGCCTTAGAAGAGGTCTGCAAAGAAACTACAGAAACTTCTTTGGATCACCATCCCAATGAAAAAGTCAACCTTGATGAGGTAGAGGAGGATGAACTTATTGAAAATAAACTTGTATTACCCGATGAAATGTTGCAATACCTAAATCAAGTAGCAGACAAGACAAGTAATAACATCAACAACAACTCAGGCAAAGAGTCTGCACAAGTTATTTGTCATCCGCCCATGTCTTCGCCTAATATTTATCCCAACAGCCCAGAGAGTCCATCAACAATTACTCAGGTTATGTCGCCCCAATCTGGCCATACCATGTCTGCCTTAGGAAGTCCCTATTCTCAGCGAAATTACGATCAGCGCTCTCAAGTAGATACTCAACGTCGCCAATATCCCGTTTATTACGATTACTGTCATGAACATGCTGAAAACGCAAATGGCCAAGGTATAAAGACTAATAATTATTTCTGTTCTCAACAGCCAACAACAAAACCAATTCAGGAAGTGAACTCAACATTTACTCAAAATATCACAGCTCCCGCTGATAGTTCAATGACCAGTTTACCAGACATTTCTAGTAATACAATAAAATCCAACTATTTCGGCAATGCTTCGACTCAAACTCAGCCAACATCCCACACAAAACCTGCGCCACCCAGAAACACAACGGTGCATAACGAAATACAATGTCAAGATATCACCCAATCCCAAATGTCACCAGCGACAGTCAAACCATCTTCAGGGTCATGTAACCATAACATGGATATCAGTTATTCACAAAATCAATTGCCATTTAACCAGTACATGCCACCAGCAGCAGCATGCTACAATAACAATAACAGCGCCAAAAACAATAATACAACGACAAGCAGCAGTAATATGTGCACCGATGCCTATCAACGCACCTTGGAATACGTACAAAACTGTCAAAGTTGGTTACAAACTAAGAAAAATCCAAATCAAAATTCTCCAAGTGGTGAATTTGTCATGCCTTCAGTGCCAAATACCAATCGCCTACAACCAGTCCATCCACAACACCAACAAGATGTTACAAGTTCTACCCATCCATCTCCAAACATGGTCATTAATGATATGACCACATCACTTAGCTCTCTACTTGAAGAAAATCGTTATTTACAAATGATTCAGTAGTCCAGTACAACATCTTCCCCCATTTAGGTATACTTGCACCATTCATATTTATACACTTAATAAGTTTGGAATAGCGTAACTGAGAATAAAGTTACGCTATTTCAAAAAATCTTTAATCTCTGAATGCTGTTACGGAAAGATAAAAAGTAATAGCGAAAAGTCTATCAGCTTAGGTAACAAAATCATTGCCATTTAATAAATAATTACTATAGTTTTCCTGTTGCCCATACTTGGGACCATGTCTTTTGTAAGTACAAAGTTGTATAACATACATTGAGAGTGGAAAATAGTACATACATTTTTTAAGGTTTATTTTAGTACAAAGTTTTCCAATAATTTTTTATCATTTAGTTTTATTATTATTATTATTTTGTAAGCAATTTATTTATAAAAGAAACAAAACTTTATAATTTAAAAATTTGTATATTGTCACCGAAAAAAGTCGCAGTTGCCTTTTACTTTATTCTCTTGTTCTGGTGGCAATTTAAATTTAAAAGCACTGTCACTTACATAGTTATACATACATCTATTTTACGTACAAAGATCTACACCAGAGAATGCTGACTCATAAAATTTAGCGAATTAAAAAAAAATAACATAAATAAACATGAATTCAAGTGAAGAAAATTCACATATTCGAATCTGGAAATTATTTCTTAACTTTAGAATTCCACAGATTTTTTGCATTTATATATTTTTGACGTAATTTCCCAATTGAAAAACATACTTAATAAATATTGACTTTAATTTCTACACATGTAATCTTGTACATTTGTAGATATAATTACATATTTCAATTACATTGAAAGTCAAAAAATGCATATGGGCAATTCCACTAAAAAAACCATGATTGACAAAATAAACACCCTTTAAATTTTTGCTTTTTTATGACAATTCAACAAAATTCAACGTATGATCTTTTGGTTGCAGCAAAGACGAAGGCTGTTAAAATCAGTCCATTATTAAACCTAGCCGCCACACAACCGGACCCGCAAATATCACAAATTATAATACTATTTCATCAAAAATCCATAAAAATATAATCATAAATAATACTGCCGATTTTCAAATTGATCGGACCTCATTTGGTCCCATACAAAGTTTAATATCAGAAAAAAACATTTAAACGTCCATAACTAACTTATAAGCACTAGTATTATGATAAAATTTTATATAAATAAATTGAGATATAAAGAATGAGATATATTTTTTCCGTATATAGTAATCTCTGAATGAAATAAAATGACAAAATTAGTTTATTTTTAATCCTATTTTTGCAAAACTTATACCATTCTGAATGCGTACAATGGCACATACAATGGCATGACTTCTGTACGTTAAATAATATATTTTATTCATTATTATATTTAGATACTTAAACATTAAAATATATACAAATATAATTTCAAAGATAAATTAAACGACTTTCTGTAAAAGGTTTTATATTGTGATGAAATTTTAAATATATTTCTCATATTTATAGAGATAATTGAGGAAAGAACTGAAATAAATTAAAGAACTCAAATTTTTTATGAAAAAGATTTTAAAATATACATTTTTCTTAAAGTATGTATATACAGGTGCGTTTAATATGCCTTCATTTCTGTTATTAGAATTATTTATTTTTTAGTATGTATTATTTTAATATAACTGTTTAGCATTTACTTAACGACTTACTATATACAAATTGTTAGATTATATGATCGTTTTACATGTATATGATGATCAAATAAAAATTCAACCCACCCAAACCTCGTTCAACAAGGTTCTCAGAGGTACAAATATTTACTTTTACTGCGTATAAAATTATATTCAAATGCTACTGTTAAGATATATATTTTAAATATTTTTTTATGAACGTGCTTCCATAAGTAATTATATAATATTGCTAATGTTAAGTATTTTTCATCATACTACCATTTAAATTCATATACTCCAACGTAATTATTATTTTTAATTTTTTTACATTATATTTTTAGTGATTCCATAAATAAAATTTTTATTATTTTCGTAACATTGTATTTAATAAATGTCTTCCAATATAATAAAAATACATGCAAAATTTTAAATATTAATTGAGTTATTTTTATGCCCTCCACCACCATCAGTGGTGATAGAGGGTATATATTAGTTTGTCATTCCGTGTGTATCACCAAGAAATATTCATCTGACACCCAACAAAGTATTCCGGCTCCTTATCAAATTCTGAGTCGAATTAGCTATGTCCGTCCGTCTGTCTGTGTAAAACACGCTCACGTAAAAACGATGCTAAATAAATGAATGAAATTCGGCCAAAAGATTCACTATTGTCCTAGGCAGTTTGGTTTTGAAAATGAGTAAAATCGGTTTACACCGGAAAGAGTTATGAATCAAAATTTAAAAAAAACTCCGAAAAAATTTAGCTTTTTTAACACATTCTAATACAATTTTCACAAAAACTATGCGATATAATTTCATAAAAATCACCACACAATTGTTTCATATACCTCCCATATAGGCTTGCCAGATTTGAAATCAACAAAAAACGTACATGGTAGTTAAAAAAGCAATACAATGGAATAAAAAAGTACAATTGTTTATTAAAAAAAAAAATAAATTAAATTGTTCTAAACACGCTATATTGACATTGGTTGCTATGATTTTTCACAAAAAACTTATATAAAACTAATTTATGAAAATAAAATGAATCCACTTACAAATACTTTTTCAATATTAGTGTGCTATTAATTTATATATTTTCTTTAAAAAATGTAAAATTCCCTAAATTTGTGTTTCGTTTGGTTTGTTTACATTTTCAAATATAAACCATCTGTTGTGAACATATGTTTGATATATTTTCATGGAGAAAAAATATCCAGTAAAATAAAAACAGTCGCTATCTCTAACTGTTACAAAAGCGTTACAACTTTTACTCTGTTATTCAAATTTGTCTTTCTTCAAACATCCTCAGATACTTCATTTTCCAAAAATTAGCCACTCTGCTACGAAAAATAAGACTGGCAGTATAGTTCTTTAAAAATCGTTCCACAGCGGGACTGGATAAAGCTATCGAATAGCTACCTACACAACGGAGCATTATGGACCATTTTAACATTCAAACATGTCCTTCACATTTGCAGTCTTTTTTTATGCCGAAAATTCATTAAAAACTTTCATTACAGTGATATCTTAATCAAAATTTAATAACTTTAAAGCATTTTGAATAAACGCACTATTTTATGCATGACAAATGCATCGAAACCTCTTATAGTCGAATTTGCCTTTTTGAGTTTAGTAAATCCACTTTCAAACTATCTTTGTGGTCATTAAATAGCGATTCTATAGAATATTTGTCTGTGGTCATGATTACATATGTTTATAAAATTATGGTAAAATTAAAAAAAAAACAAGATAGAGTGCTATATTCGGCAGTGCCGAATCTTAAATACCCTCCACCAGCAAGCTATTTTTAATAAAAACCCATATAACTATCTAATTTTTAGATAACTTGGCAAAATTGTTGTTTCCGTATTGATATGCATATGTCAATCTAATTTTAATTAAGTCCACAAAAATTTATATTAATAGGCCAGTTCGAAAACATTTTAATATAATGACATATCTATACACAGAAAATATTCATGTCGAATTTTATCCGGATATAATCATTTAATAACAATTTAAGTGGTATTGAGTGATTTTCAGAAGTAAACCTTGTATGGGAGCTAAGACAACTTATGGACCGATCCGGAAAAAATTCCGTAGAATGATTTATAAGCTCACAAAACATATTCAGGTCGTACTTTATCCCGATAGCTTTATTATTCAAAGAAATATATACGTTTAAGTGATTTTCGTAAATGGACCTTATATGGGAGCCTATCCGGAAAAAATTTCGTTAAGTGATTCATATAAAGACAAAACATATTTGTGTCGAATTTTATCATGATAACTTTATTTGACAATGAAATGTGTGCATTTAAGTGATTTTCGGAAATGGGCCTTATATGGGATCTATGACCAATAATTTACCGATCCTGGAAAAAAGTGGTAGAATGATTTATATGTACACAAAACATATTCAAGTCGAATTTTTTCCTTATCGCTTTAATTTTATGAAATATATGCGGTTAAGTGATTTTCGGAAGTGGACCTTATATGGGAGATATGACCAATTATATGCCTATCCATAATTGTAAAGATTTCGAACATAATAAATCACTGCCTTGAAAAAATAATGTTTGACAAAATTCATCGCAATATCTTTGGTAGTTTCTGAGAAAACTTCAAAAGAATTAGGACAAAAAAAAAAATATATTTTTCGAGGTAGTCTGAAATTTTTACTCATGACTTTTTACGTTGTGAACCGATTTTGCTGATTTTCAATACAAAACTGCTTAGGATAATAATAAATACTTTGGGTGAATTTGGTTGATTTCCTTTGCTTGGTTTTAACGTGAGCGTGTTTTAGGCAGACAGACAGAAAGACGGACAGACGGACATAGCTAAATCGACTCAGAATTTCACAAGGACCCAGAATATATATATACTTTGTTGTCTTAAATGAATATTTCTTGGTGTTACACACGGAACGACAAACTTATATATACCATCTATCACCACTGATGGTGGTGGAGGGCATAACAAGTGAGAGTTCTATATTCGGCTGTGCCGAATCTTATATACCCTTCACCTTGATGTGTTAAAAAACAGTCAGTACGAATTTTATCAAAAAATACCAATTGTATCCCATTTTATACGTTCTAACTTAATCCGGGCTCTACATGCTTAATTTCATATTTCTAGGTTCAATATTACAGAAAATTCAAAAAGTACCTTTTGCAGAACAAAAAAGTACCAAAAAGTCCCTTATTGTTAGTTCTTACCTAGTCAAGGCCCAATATGCTAAATTTCATGTTTCTAGGCTCAATATTATAGAAAATTCAAAAAGTACCTTTTGTAGAACGAAAAAGTACCAAAAAGTCCCCTTTTATAGGTTCTTACATAGTCAAGACCTTTTACGTACCTAATCCGGGCTCTACATATTTAATTTCATGTTTCTAGGTTCAATATTATAAAAAATTCAAAAAGTACCTTTTGTGGAACGAAAAAGTACCAAAAAGTCCCTTTTTATGTGTTTTGGTCTAATCCGGGCTCTACATACTTAATTTCATGTTTCTAATATTATAGAAAATTCAAAAAGTACCTTTTGTAGAACGAAAAAGTACCAAAAAGTCCCCTTTTACGTGTTCTGGCCTAATCCGGGCTCTACATATTTAATATCATGTTTCTAGTTTCAATATTATAGAAAATTCAAAATGAACCTTTTGTAAAACGAAAAAGTACCAAAAATGCCTTTTTATAGGTTCTTACCTTGTCAAGGTCCTACATGCTAAATTTCATGTTTCTAGGTTCAATATTATAGAAAATTCAAAAAGTACCTTTTGTAGAACGAAAAAGTACCAAAAAGTGCCCTTTAATGTGTTCTCGCCTAATCCAGGCTCTACATACTTAATTTCATGTTTCTACATTACATGATGTTCATTCTTTGCTCTGTGTTTATAAACAAGAATTACAATAACAAATAACAAAAAAAATTACCGTTTGATACTGCGTTTTGTTTGTGTTTGTTTATTGTTTTGTATAAGTATGGACGAAAAAAGTAAATTTTTGATGAAATTTTCAGAGGTGGTCTCGGATTTTTGCTCATATCTTCGTTATTTATGGGCCGATTGGGATGATTTTAAATAGCGTTCTATTCGATCGTGTTTCCGATAGAATTATTGAAAATTCGGATCTCATAGGATCTCATAAGGATCCAGAATATACATATATACTTTATAGGGTCGGAAAATTATATTAGCAGGATTTTTTAAACTATTGGTAAATTGGTAAAAAATATTTGCCATCAATTGGAGAATAGCAAAATAAAAGAAATTAATTTATTTTAAAATTATTTTGGTTTTGTTCTATAAATACAAAGCATTGCCATATTGAAATTAGCAAAATCCAACTATTTTTTTGGATTTAATAAATCCAAATAAGATTTACTTCTTTTAGCTGCAAAACCTCAATTTTTACACTAAATTAATTTTTCTTGACCTTAATATTAGACTTATATAGTGTATTTTCCTATATACAAAAATACATATATATAGTATAATAATATATATATATATATATATAATATAATTATAATATATATATAATATATATATATATATATATCTTATATATATAGATATAGATTCTCTCTCTATATATATTAAAATATATATCTCTATCTATCTATACATGATTCTCTATCTATATCTATTAGATATTCCATCTTCTCTCTCTCTCTAGATCTTCTTTCTTCCTCTCATCACTACTATTATAGCTATAATATCCTCCTTATCTCTCTCCTAATATGTCTTCTCTATCTATATCTCTATCTCTCTCTCTCTATTATCTCCTCTCTCTCTATCTATCTCTATCTATCTATCTTGTCTCTTATCTATACTTCTATGTCTCTATATACTTCTCTCCCGTAGTTTTCGTTTATTGTCATCACTGTTATAGTTCACATTAGGATGAAATTGCTCAATTTTATTACATTTAAATGTCTCTGTCGATCAATTACATAGTCCTTATATAGTCAATTTTTACTTTCTTATTACTTTATAGTCAATTTTTTGATATAAGCACTTTTCACATATATGCCATCTATCCGTGGCTATTAAAAGTCATGTTATATGAAAAAACTTCACGATATTGTCACATACGAATTTTTTTAAAATTATCGTGAATTAAATTAAAAAGTTTTTGTTGAAGAAAAACAATTTACGATTAAAGAAATTTTACATGCAGTAGATATTTTGCGACATTTTTGCTTAGAGCAAGATATAATTAAAATTTTTTGTTTGAAAAAAAAAGAAGATAAAACTGTAACCAACATCCTCAACCTAAAAGAGACTAAAATTGATGATTTTTTTTAAATAATATAAACAATATTTCTTTAATGTAATGAATTTATGAAAATAATTTTTATTTCTTTAATAAACATGAATTTTTATACCCACCATCGAAAAAAGATGGGAGGTATATTGATTTTGTCATTCCGTTTATAACACACCGAAATATTGGTCATAAACCCACAAAAGTATATATCGTCACCTAAAACGCAAACGGTCTATCTAACATTTTTAAAATTTTACAGGAGAAACAAAAAACAATTTAAATTGAAAAGTTGTTTTCTATCGACGCGATTTATTTGTAGTAAATAAACAAATTATTTTATAGTGAAACGTATCAGTTTTTCTGATAGCTAACAATGCACAGTGGGGCAGAATGGAAATTTTTTGGAAATAAATCTGGCATTTCTAAACGGCTGATCCGATCGGGATAAAATTTGGCGTGAGCGTAGCCAAGGAGTATTCGAGTTTAAGTTTTGAAGATGAACCCTGCAGATGCCCCAGGGACGGCGCTGTGGCGGCTCAAAGTAGGGTACCTACGACATGTAAAATTTTTAAACTCGTGCCATTTTTTTGTTTTTCACCCAAATACAAAGATTTTTATATTTTGTGAAAGCGCTCGACGAGATCTTGAAAAAACATGCTTGGACATACTACTTATCTCTTATAATATCCGAGTTATAGGATATTTAGTGATACAAAATTTACCATACCTTGGTCCGCCTTTTTTTGAATACCGGGCGTAATTTTGGACCAAATGGACTAAATTTTTTTTTGTTAGTTAGACAACAAAATTTCCAATAATATACAAAAAATTTCAGATCAATATCGTTTACAGATCCAAAAATATACGTTTTTTAATTTAAAAATTCAAAAAATTTTAGATTTTTGGCGTTTTTTTGCCAAAAATGTGTCTTAACTCTTTTATTAATAAAATAAAATTTTTATTAAGAACATATAACAATTTTATAGTTTTCTAAAAGGTATCTTTACGCAGAACGCTTTGGCGTAAAAAACTTGTCCTATTTTTTGAAAATGTTGCCACTGCGTCCTTCCGAATATGACCTATTTTTTATCAAAACTTCAACTTTGGGCGACATGTTCTAAAATCCCAAAGCTGGGATCAGAAAACTGAAAGCAGTTTTGGAAACCTCAATATGTTTTCTATTTACTCCAAAAGTATTTTCCCAGCCCTGAAAGAAATGTGGACCCTATGGGCAAAAAAGTCAAAAATCCCATTTTTGGGATTTTCATTCCTATTTTTGGGAATTGCGGGATGCCCTTTGACCTTTTCAATTTTTTTTTTTTGCATATTCTTATTTGAAATGACAAATTTAACAAGCGTTGAAAATTTCATTGAGTTTTGTTCATAAATAAAGATTTTGTCATATATTACATATTTGTTTAATTTCTAAAACTATGATTTATATCAAAATTTTATAGGATCGCAGATAGCTACAACAATTTAGTCCATATTTATCCCTTAATATCATTTTTTAGTTAGATATGGAAATTCTCGACCCTTTACAAAAAATTTCAAGCCAATATCTCAATTACATTCAAAAATATGTTCATTTAAACCTGTGTCCTTTAATTTCATCTTTTTCATATTTTAGTATTAAGTATGACAGAACATACATTTGGTGTTGAATAAAATATTTGGACAATTTTTAAAAATTATTTAGTTAATTATTTTATTATAATATTGTATATAAAATAAAAAAAATTATAATTGTATTATGAGCCACGCACAACAACACCTAAATCACCCCACACAAATTACCTTTCCCGCCCACCGAAATATAAAACACAATTTAATACAATATCATCAGTTAGTATAATAGCTTTTTTTATTTGAACTGTTTATCTTAAACCTACTTATATAGTTAATTCCTAGCACTACTTATTTTCTATAAAATAATCTGTCATATCGGTATACATATCCAGAAGGTAATATAAGTCCTTTAAATCTTCCTTGTTTTGAGATGATAGAGTTTCATAACAAATCCATCTTTTTCGCATAGTTGAAAGAACAGGATCAGAAGATAGAAGTAAACTATTAAAAATATCTTCATTCTGTGATTGCCTGGAGCATTTTCTTGAGCTGAATAGTTGAACATGCTTAAAATCTCGATTCCTCGCTTCCTGGGCTTCTTCTGTTAACTCTCCAAGTGGAAGAATATTCGATTCAATTATTATTTGACCATGACACAATACTTTGTGTACTGTTGGTGTTAGTTCCCTCCATGGATACAGAGATACAAGTAATTTAGAAATTTCAGATGTGTATTCCCCAAATCGATTTTCATTAATTTTATGTTTACTATTCAGTGCCATTAAAATAGTTTTAACTCTTCGAAGCAACTCCTTGTCGATTCCAGTTATTTTTGAAGTAATTTCAAAATCACGAAAAAACCTTCTCGACGTATTACCGTCATTTGTACTACCGCAACTTGAAAGTGGTTTGTCGATGTTTAATCCCATCTGAACTTTAAATTCTTCTTGGATTCTGCTTTTTTCCGCAGCTCTCAGTTCTTTCAATTCTTCCTATTTTTTGTTGATTTAGTAGGATAGTTTGTTTTTTTTTTTCCTGGATCGCCTTGTATGATGGTAATATATTGTGTCCTTTTTCATGCAGAGCTTTCCTTAATATTTGGTACTTATTTCGACTGAGACCCAGTTCCAACATAAGCGCTATTGCTTCCTCTTCAGTAAAATTTGATTATGATGTTGGAGTTGGTATACTTTCCACAATTCGCTTAAGTCGTTTTGGTGATGCATTAGGAAGAATAGTTGCAATATGTACGACATCCATAGGTTGGTTTTCCTTTTTCAGCATTTCGTTAAATGTATCAGTAATTTCCTCATTTGAGATTGAAAAAAGTTTTTGTGTGACCCTCTTTTTTTTTACCTTGAACATAAGTCTTCGTATGACTTGCAAGGCGCTCCTGTTGATGTGTTGTAAGTTGAGATTTCCGTAGTAGTTTCCATCCAACTACAAAATTTTAATCGAAATTTCTTTTGATTTCCATCCACAGACTTACTTTTTACATCAAAAAGTTTTAAAAAGTTTTCAATTTTTGATATGCCTGTTTTGTCTACTTTTCTACTATATGTAGTTTTTATATAATTTGAAATGTCTTCAATTCTTTCTGGCCCTTTTGAAGATATACTCCATAAAACGGAACACAACTCTTCGTACTTTAATGTAATCTTCATTGTAGATTTATTAAATATGGTACTTAAAATCTGAGAAGTTTACTTATATACCAATTCTTGTCATTTCCGATACAGGTATTCCAAAGTAAAAAATTACGAATTGTCTACCTATTAATATTTAGGACTATATTACTATAACCTGTAATTCAGTCATTGATATTTCTTATTAGTGAATGAATCGAAATTATCATTACCTGTATATTTTTACCTACATGATCATAAACGAAACAGAACGAAATGATCTGTCGAAAAAATTTAGGTAAAAAATAGTTATAAATTTTTGAAAATTTAAGCATAATAGGACCTTTCAATTATAAAGATAAGCAAACAAATAGAAAATAGGTAAATATAAGATTTAAATATGTGCTGTCATACTTAATACTAAAATATGAAAAAGATGAAATTAAAGGACACAGGTTTAAATGAACATATTTTTGAATGTAATTGAGATATTGGCTTGAAATTTTTTGTAAAGGGTCGAGAATTTCCATATCTAACTAAAAAATGATATTAAGGGATAAATATGGACTAAATTGTTGTAGCTATCTGCGATCCTATAAAAATTTTGATATAAATCATAGTTTTAGAAATTAAACAAATATGTAATATATGACAAAATCTTTATTTATGAACAAAACTCAATGAAATTTTCAACGATTGTTAAATTTGTCATTTCAAATAAGAATATGCAAAAAAAAAATTGAAAAGGTCAAAGGGCATCCCGCAATTCCCAAAAATAGGAATGAAAATCCCAAAAATGGGATTTTTTACTTTTTTGCCCATAGGGTCCACATTTCTTTCAGGGCTGGGAAAATACTTTTGGAGTAAATAGAAAACATATTGAGGTTTCCAAAACTGCTTTCAGTTTTCTGATCCCAGCTTTGGGATTTTAGAACATGTCGCCCAAAGTTGAAGTTTTGATAAAAAATAGGTCATATTCGGAAGGACGCAGTGGCAACATTTTCAAAAAATAGGACAAGTTTTTTACGCCAAAGCGTTCTGCGTAAAGATACCTTTTAGAAAACTATAAAATTGTTATATGTTCTTAATAAAAATTTTATTTTATTAATAAAAGAGTTAAGATACATTTTTGGCAAAAAAACGCCAAAAATCTAAAATTTTTTGAATTTTTAAATTAAAAAACGTATATTTTTGGATCTGTAAACAATATTGATCTGAAATTTTTTGTATATTATTGGAAATTTTGTTGTCTAACTAACAAGAAAAAATTGAGTCCATTTGGTCCAAAATTACGCCCGGTATTCAAAAAAAGGCGGACCAAGGTATGGTAAATTTTGTATCACTAAATTTTTAAATGCCTATAACTCGGATATTATAAGAGATAAGTAGTATGTCCAAGCATGTTTTTTCAAGATCTCGTCGAGCGCTTTCACAAAATATAAAAATCTTTGTATTTGGGTGAAAAACAAAAAAATGGCACGAGTTTAAAAATTTTACTTGTCGTAGGTACCCTACTTTGAGCCGCCACAGCGCCGTCCCTGGGGCATCTGCAGGGTTCATCTTCAAAACTTAAACTCGAATACTCCTTGGCTACGCTCACACCAAATTTTATCCCGATCGGATCAGCCGTTTAGAAATGCCAGATTTATTTCCAAAAAAATTCCATTCTGCCCCACTGTGCAATGGCGTATATAACAAGTAAGAGTGTTATATTCGGCTGTGCCGAATCTCATATACCCACCATCAAACCGTATGCCGTAAAAGGAATGCCCCCATATAAACATCAGGGTGATGTTTGGAATATAGCTTAAGACAATTATGGACCGAGCTCTTTTGAACTAACAAAATATTAATTTTTAATATTTTGTACTGTACTTGTAATTATCAGAGTTTTCTTCATCAAATTTTCTAAAGAGGATCTCATATGTGGTGTATGGTCAATTGTTGACCTATCCTCATAACTTTTTGTAGACTGATTTTGGTTCATATAAAACTTGTTTACATTCGCTGTTCTCGCATTTTTATGCCGGCAATTAGCGTTCATGTAATTTTATAAAGTGGCTTATATGGGGGGGTAGGGTGAATTACCGACACATTCCGCATGAAATTCGGAGCGAATTTCATAACCGTATTTCATAACTCATATTTTTAAGCCAGTAATGATCGTTTAAGAAATTTTCTAAAGGGGACCTTGTATGGGCGGTAGGGTAAATTATGGACCGATCCTCCCTAAATTTAATGGAGAGATTTTGGCACGCATTAAACTTATGTGCGTCAATTTTCGTCACTACATTAATATTTTTAAGCCAGTAATGAGCAGTATATTTATTTGCAGAGGGGGCCTTATATGGGGGAAGGGTCATTTATGGGCCGATCCAAAAAAAAATTGGTACTGAGATTTTGGCTCGTAAGAAACTTACGTGTGTAGCATTTCATCGCTTTACTCTTATTTTTAAGACAGTAATGAGCGTTAAAGCTATTTCCTGAAGTGGACCCAATAGGGGGAGAAGGGCCAATTATGGACCTATCCATATTAAAGTTATTAAAAAGATTTTGGCTCGCGAGGAACTTAATTGTGTAAAATTTTATTGCTATATTCGTATTTTTTAGCCAATAATGAGCGTTAAAGTCATTTTCAGAAGGGGACCTTATATGGGGGGTAGGGTCATTTATGGGCCGATCTTAAAAAAAAATTCGTAGAGCGATTTCGGTTCGTAAGAAACTTATTTATACCGAATTTCATCGCTATACTCGCATTTTTGGACCAGTAATGAGTGTTAAAGTAATTTTCTAAAGGGGACCTTATATGAGGGGTAGGGTCAATTATGGACCGATCCTCAAAAAATTTGGTAAAAAGATTTTGGCTCATATGGAACTTATTTATGTCGAATTTCATCGCTATACTTGTACTTCTGAAGCAGTTATGCCCGTTGAAGCTGTTTTTTGGAGGTCCACTTGTATGGGGGCTATCCGAAAAAGTGGACCGATATTGCCCATTTTCAATACCAAACAAACCTTAACAATAGAGAATATTTATGCAAAATTTCAACTGCCTAGCTCCTCTCGTGTGGTCCCTATCGTGATTTCAACAGACAGACGGACAGACGGACGGACGGACGGACAGACGGACAGACGGACGGACATGGCTAGATCGTCATAGAATTTAATAGGGACCCGGAATATATATACTTTTATGGGTCTATGAGCAATATTTCGATGTGTTACAAACGGAATGACAAAATCAATATACCCCCCATCTTTTTTGATGGTGGGTATAAAAATGGATAAATTTGACTTTTTATAAACTCCACCACTATCAGTGGTTATAGAGGGTATACATATATAACTTTGTCATTCCGTGTGTAACACCAATAAATATTCATCTGAGACCCAACAAGGTATATATATTCTTGGACCTGATGAAATTCTGAGTTGATTTAGCTATGTCCATCCGTCTGTCTGTCTGTCTGTATGTCTCTCTGTCTGTCTGTATAAAACATTCTTACGTTAACACGAAGCAACAAAAATTAACGAAATTCACCAAAAATATTTATTATTGTCATAGGCAGTTTGGTATTGAAAATAAGCAAAATCGGTTCACACCGGGAAAAGTTATGAATCAAAATTTGAAACAATCTCGGAAAAAATAAGCATTTTTTACACATTCTGATGTAATTTTATCGAAAACTATGCAAGATAATTCCATGAAAATCACCATACATTCGTTTCTACACAAGAGCTTGACTCCTGCTGAAAATTGCCAGAATCGGTCCATAATTTCATATACCTCCCATACAAAAGTACATATTCCTGGAAAATGGGTTTTTATATCCTCCACCACCATCAGTGGTGATAGAGGCTATATATAAGTTTGTCATTCCGTTTGTAACACCGAGAAATATTCATTTGAGACCCAACAAAGTATATATATTCTTGGTCCTTATGAAATTCTGAGTCGATTTAGATATGTCCGTCTGTCTGTATAAAACACGCTCACGTTAAAACGAACCAACGGAACTTTATGAAATTCACCCAAAATATTCATTGATATCCTAAGCAGTTTGGTATTGAAAATCAGCAAGATCGGTGAAATAGGTTCAGAGTTATGAGTAAAAATTTGAGACAACCTCAAAAAAAATTTTGCTTTTTCATATATTTATTTGTATTTTTTACAAAAACTACTGCATATAAATTGATGAATTTTGTCAGACATATAACTCTTGGTGCAAGGATCAACATTGTTAAAAATCGGTTCACAATTACATATACCTCCCATACAAATTTACATGTTCCCCGAAATTAATTTATTGTTAATAACTTCCGAAATAATGCCGATATCTTTACGAAATTTAAATTCTATGCCAATATAATTCATATAAAGCAGAGGAGCGCAAGATTGCCATTACATAGCACGCGTGATAGGGTAAAAAAATTCTGCTGACGCTACATACACATACACTATAGGTTTAATTGTTCTTCTTTTTATAGTGAGCAATATCAGTTGGTTTGCTCTCAACTTGAAAAACAAAATCAAATCAGTTGCTGATCAGCACTTGTCGAAGCAAGGTCTGTACGCGACGTTTTTTAAATACACACAGAAATACAACAACAAAATTTTGAGAAAGCCGAATTAATGTAGGAGAACACGAGAGAACAGTTGATAGCTTTTTATATATAGACTTTGATATACGCTGGCTGTCAAAATCCATAATAAATATTTGACAGTTAGCATATGCTTTATAGTTTATAGTCATTTTATTAGTATACTTTTATTTTGAATTGAATTCTGTTCTATGCTGCTTTACCAACACAAATAAAACCATGGTAGTCTATGGTAGTATGTGTTTGAACAACACTGATATAAAGAAACAATTTTCTGAATCGGTCCATAATTGGTCATAGCTCCCATATAAGGTTACCTTCCGAAAAACTTTTAAACGCACAAAACTTTGGCACAAATATTGCTTTTATCTACAGAAATCCTACTGTACATTACATCGTAGCTCCCATACAAGGTCTCCTTTCGATAATCACTTAAACGCATAAAACTCTTTGCGAAATAAAGATATCCATAGAAAATTGGCACAAATTGCTTTTATCTACAGAAATCTTATTATAATTTTTTTACGGTCGATCCATAATTGGTCATAGCTCCCATTTAAGGTCCCCTTTGGAGAATAACTTAAACGCATTACCAAATAATGATATCCATAAAAGATTTGGCACAAATATATATTTTTTAATTTTGTCATACATATAGTTTGGGAATCCACTGAGTTGAAAATCTAAATCAGTCCACAATTTCTTGTACCACCCATAGGGATTAAAAAATTGATTATTTTTCGCAAAAATTAAATAAAAACTGTCCAAAAACAAACAGGATTCGAACTTAAAATCCCCCAGTTGCTAGTTTTACGCCACTCCCACTACACTATTAACTAGCTTCGTAATTGTTTGCAACTAATGTTCACATAGAAATTCTCTTTCCTGTTTGTGTAAAAAATTGTTTTTAACCCAAGATCAAATAAAATTTGCACATTGAGAAAGTGTAACTGTTAATTTCTTATGTTATTCAGCAACATCAGTGTTGATAAAAGTTATTCAGCAGCAATGTTTTGTACAAACAGAAAATAACATGGCATTTTTATATGAAAAATATTAGTTAACGAAGGACAAAATAATGAAGTGGTGTAGTGGATGGAAGGGAGAATTAACAACCTGAGCATTGCAGTTTCGATTCCTGGTCGATTTATGTTTTTTTGTCATAACTATTTAATTTTTTTTTGTTAATCAAATTAAGTGTCAAAATTCGGTTCAACAATAAAAATTTAAAAGCAATTTTTTTTTCATAGGATCAACAACGTTGAAAATCTATTGTACCTTCCGTACAACATTATATAAGTTTTATAACTATTACCATACATTTCTCCATAAAATTTGAAAATTTATGAATCCAGTTTAAGGTAGAGGGTATTTAAGATTCGACAGAGCCGAACTTGTTTGTTAATAACTTCCGTCACAATGTCGAAATCTTTACAAAATTTTACAAATTCAAATCTTATGTGAATAGAATTCATTCAGAGAAAAAATTTCCTGGATTGGTCCATAATTGGACATAGCTCCCATACAAGGTCCCCTCCCGAAAATAACTTAAACGCAAATAATTCATTACTAAATTAAGATATCCATATAAAATTTGATACAAGTATTGCTCTCACATACGGAAATATTACTGTGAAATTTTTATTCCATCGGCCCATAATTGGTCATAGCTCCCATATAAGGTCCCCTCCCGAAAATCACTTAAACGCGCATAACTCATTACTAAATTAAGATATCCATATAAAATTTGGTATAAGTATTGTTCATACGCAAAGAAATTTTACTGTGAAAGTTTTTTCTGTTCGGTTCAAAATTGGTCATAGCTCCCATACAAGGTCCCCTCCCGAAAATCACTTAAACGCACATAACTCATTACAAAATTAAGATATCCACATAAAATTTGGTACAAGTATTGCTCATATGCACGAAAAGATCACTGTGAAATTTTTCTCCGAGCGGTCCATAATTGGTCATAGCTCCCATACAAGGTCCCCTCCCGAAAATCACTTAAACGCACATAACTCATTACAAAATTAAGATATCCACATATGCACGAAAATATTACTGTGAAATTTTTTTCCGATCGGTCCATAATTGGTCATAGCTCCCATACAAGGTCCCCTCCCAAAAATCATTTAAACGCACATAACTCATTACTAAATTAAGATATTCATACAAAGTTTGGCACAAGCATTATTAGTGTGAATTTGTTTTCCTATCGGTCCATAATTGATCATAGCTCCCATACTAGGTCCCTTTCAGAAAAACACTTAAAGGCACATAACTCATTATCAAATAGTGATACCCATTAAAAATTTGACATAAATACTATTTTTGTACACAGAAATGTTATTTGAAAATTTTTTCATGATAGGTCCAACTTTGGTCATAGCTCCCATACAAGGTTCCCTCCCGAAAATCACTTAAACGCACATAACTCATTACAAAATATTGATATCCATACATTTAGCAAAAATATTGCTCTTATATACGTAAGTTAAACTATAAAATTGTTTTACGATCAGTCCATATTTGGTCATAGCTCTCATACTAGGTCCCCTCCAGAAAATCACTTAAATGCACAATATTCATTACCAAATAATGATATAGATACAGAATTTTGAAATTTTGTCCTTATGTACGTAATTGGTCATAGCTCCCATGCAAGGTCCTTTTACGAAAATCTCTTAAACGCACATTACTCATTACCAAATAAAGCTATTGATAAAAAATTTGGCCCAAATATTAATTTTGTATACAAAAATTCTATTTCAAGATTTTTTCACGATCGGTTCATAACATGGGTGCGGTCGGTCCCATACAAGAAAATCACTTAAACACACATTACTTATTACTAAATTACGATATAGATACAAAATTTGACTGAAATATAGCTTTTATGAACAGAACTTTTGCTTGAAGAATTTTATACGATCGGTCTATAATTGGTCATATCTCCCATACTATGTCCTGCCCCTTTAACCGTATTTAACTAGTTGCATCATCAATTTGTGTAGAACAAAATTATACATGCAAATTACTAAATATCACTAAGCGCTATAAAAATATAAAGAAAATGGCGTTTGTAACGTTCAATAAATCATGGAATTGTAATAGATTTAAGCTGTTTAAATCTTTTTATTATTTCTATTCAAGACATGAGAAAACTTATTTCTACAAATATTTGATCAATTAGAAAAGTATTAATATATAAGTAGCTGGTGGAGGGTATTTAAGATTCGGCTCAGCCGAATATAGCACTCTAACTTGTTACCTTTAATATTTAAATGTTTTTGTAGATAGGGCCTTTTTTGTCAATAAAATCGCTAATTTTGGTCGGAGGAGTCAATTTTATGTGGACATTTGTTTTGATGCAATACATCAGAATCAACAATAAAATCGATTTTGAATTTTTGGTTAGTTAGGACCGTTTGCGTTTCAGGTGACGATATATTCTGTGTCCTTATTAAATTCTAAGACGATCTAGCCATGTCTGTATGTCTGTCCGTCTGCCTCTCTGTTGAAAGCTCGATAGAGGCAGAACGGCAAGAAGTAGAGGATTGGTCGATAACTGATCCTACCCCTCATATAGGGTGCCCTTCAAAAAATGAATTTTATGCTCATTATTGGCAAAAAAATATGAGTATAGCCACGATCGGCAACTCCTATACCAAGTGTATTTTGGCCGTTACAAAATTTACACAGACTACTCACACGCATAGAAATCACAATTCAGTCTCATATGAGCTGTCATTGAAGGAGGTTGTGTTGTCGCTCGTTTCTTGCTTTTGAAATAAAAATGAACGAAAAATATTAATGCAGGGATGGATAATTCTAATTATTGTTGTACTTTTTTAGCATCTACACTAAATATTAAGTAGTTTTTGGAATTATAAACTTTTTTAAATGTTTTCTCTTACAACTTAAGTAGCAAATTACAATAATTCACCAAAATATTTATGTAATTATTAGTGTCCGACCGAACGTTCGGAGTTCGGAAAACAGTGAGGTTCGGTCAATGTTCGGTGTTCAGCGAAATTTTGACCGAATACCGAACGCCGAACTTTTTATAAAATGTTTTTTTATCATATTTTTATACCATCAACAAGTTAGAATGCTATATTTGGCTCTGCCGAATCTTAAATACCCTCCACCTGCAAACTACTTTTTATTAAAACCCAATATAAATATGTTATAAATGGTTAAAGTTATAGGGCCGCATTTATAATTTATACCAAAGAAATACATTTTATTTAAGTATTAAAATACATATTAAGTACTAAAGTACTTTATTTCCCTTATGGAGAACTGTAAAAGATTTGTTTCCGTAATTAAGATACTATTTATCATTTTGTAACTTCTTTATGCATGTATGTATGTATGTAACTAATTTTGATTAGGCCGATGCTGCCGATAATTTATATGGAAAATATGACCAATAATGGACCAATTCGAAAAAAAAATAATCAAAATGATTTATCTATACACAGAACATACTCATGTCCAGTTTAATAATAAATTATGTTGCACTAAGTGGTTTTCAGAAGTGAACCTTATATGGGTGCTAGTTATGGACCGATTCTGAAAAAATTCCTTATATGGAATGTAACCAATTATGGACTGATGTGGAAAATGTTCACGAATGATTTATATATATACAAAACAAATTCACGTCGAGTTTTACCCTGTTAGCTTTATTTATCAATGAATTATGCGCATTTAAGTGATTTTCGGATGTGGACGTTATATGGGAGCTATGACCAATTATGGACCGATCCGAAAAAAAATCGTAAAGTAATTAATATTTATACACAAAATTAATATTATACACATCATGCCGAATTTTATCCCGATAGCTTTATTTATCAATAAAATATGTTCATTTAAGTGATTTTCGAAAGTGGACCTTATATGGGAACTATGACCAATTGTGGACCGATACAGATTTTAGTCCATAGTTTTGATTCCTGTTTATAAATTGTCAATATGTACAAAATTTTGTGTTGATACCGATATATTTGAGGAAGTTATTAACGATAAATTAATTTCCGGGAATATGTACCTTTGTATGGGGGCTATGGGAAATTTTGGATCGATTGTTACAATTTTAAACATAATTAATCTATAGATGGAAAAAATAATCTGTGAAAAAATTTGTCGAATTATCTTTGGTAGTTTCTGAGAAAACTACTCAAGAATTAGGGAAAAAAACTTTATTTTTTAATAGGTAGTCTGAAATGTTTACTCATAACTTTTTAAATTGTGAACCGATTTTGCTGATTTTCAATAACAAACTGCTTAGGAAAACAATGAATATTCTCAGTGAATTTGGTTGATGTCATTTGCTTAGTTTTACCGTGAGCGTGTTTTAACCAGACAGACAGACGGACATAGCTAAATCGACTCAGAATTTCATAAGGATCCAAAATATATATACTTCGTTGGGTCTCAGATGAATATTTTTTGGTGTTACACACGCAATGACAAACTTATATATACCCTCTATCACTACTGATGGTGGTGGAGGGTATAAAAAATCGTAAAGTAATTAATATTTATACACAAAATTAATATTATACACATCATGCCGAATTTTATCCCGATAGCTTTATTTATCAATGAATTAAGCTTGTTTAAATGATTTTAGGATGTGGACCTTATATGGGAGCTAGTACCAATTGTGGACTGATCCGGAAAAAATTTCACTGAATGATTTATATCTATATACAAAACATATTCACCTCGAGTTCTACCCCGATAGCTTTATTAATCAATGAATTATGCTCGTTTAAGTGATTTTCTGATGTGAACCTTATATGGGAGCTATGACCAATTATGGACCGATCCGGAAAATAATTCCGTAGAATGATTTATGTATATACAAAACATATTCATGTCGAATTTTATCCTGATAGCTTTATTTATCAATAAAATAGGTTCATTTAAGTGATTTTCGAAAGTGGACCTTATATGGGAACTATGACCAATTGTGGACCGATACAGATCTAAGTCCATAGTTTTGATTCCTGTTTATATAATGTCAATATGTACAAAATTTTGTGTTGATACAGATATATTTGAGGAAGTTATTAACGATAAATTAATTTCCGGGAATATGTACCTTTGTATGGGGGATATGGGAAATTTTGGATCGATTGTTACAATTTTAAACATAATTAATCTATAGATGGAACAAGTTAGAGTGCTATATTCGGCTATGCCGAATCTTAAATACCCTCCACCAGCAAGCTACTTTTTATTGAAACCCATCTAACTATCTATTTTTTAGATAACTCGCCAAAATTTTTGTCGAACTAATTTTGATTAGGTCCAGAAAAATTTTGAATTATTTATCTATACACAGAACATACTTATGTCGAATTTTATCCGGATATAATAATTTAATAACGAATTAAGTGGTATTAAGTGATTTTCAACAATTAACCTTATATGGACCGGTTCGGAAAAAAATCCGTACAATGATTTATATACATATATGCAAAATACACATTTACGTCAAATTTTATACCTAAATGTGTATAAAATGAGCGTTTAAGTAATTTTCAGAAATGGCCCTTATATGGGAGTTGTGACCAAATACGGACCGATTCAGAAAAAATTGTATACCTATGTATAAAATGTGCGTTCAAGTAATTTTCAGAAATGGTCCTTATAAGGGAGTTGTGACCAATTATGCACCGATCAGGAAACAATTTCGTATAATGCAGAAAAAGATCAAGTACAATTTTACTCCAATAGGTGCGTTTAGGTGATTTTAGGAAGTGGACCTTTTATGGGAGCTATGAGCAATTAAGGACCTATCCCGAAAAAATTTCGTAGAGTGATTTATGTAAAGACAAAACATATAAGTGTCGAATTTTCTCAAGATAACTTTATTTGACAATGAAATATGTGCGTTTAAGTTATTCTCAGAAGTGGACCTTATATGGGAGCTATGATTAATAAAGGACCGATCCGAGAAAAAAGTGGTAAAATGATTTGTATGTACACAAGACTTATTCAAGTCGAATTTTATTCCTATAGCTTAAGAATTCAATGAAATATATGCGTTTAAGTGATTTTCGGAAGTGGACCTTATATGGGAGCTATGACCAATTATGAGCCTATTCGGGAAACATTTTGCAGAGTGATTTATATTTGGGCAAAACATGTTTGTGTCGAATTTTATCAAGATGGCTTTATTTAATAATGAAATATGTGCTTTTAAGTGATTTTCGTAAGTGAGCCTCATATGGGAGTTATGACCAATAATGGACCGATCCGTAAAAAATTATTTTGTGAAATGATTTGTACGTACACAAAATATATTCAAGTCGAATTTTATCCCGATAGCTTTAGAATTCAATGAAATATATGCGTTTAAGTGATTTTCGGAAGTGGACCTTATATGGGAGCTATGACCAATTATGGGCCTATCCAGAAAAAATTTCGTAGAGTGATTCATGTTTAGGCAAAACATATTTGTATCGAATTTTATGAAGATAGCTTGACATTGAAATATGTGCTTTTAAGTGATTTTCGGAAGTGGGCCTTATATGGGATCTATGACCAATAATGGACCGATCCGTAAAAAATTTTGTAGAAAGATTTGTATCTATACAAAACAGATTTGTGTCGAATTTTATCCCGATAGCTCTATAATTCAATGAAATATATGCGTTTAAGTGATTTTCGGAAGTCGACCTTATATGGGAGCTATGACCAATTGTGGACCGACTGAGATCTACTTTGGTAATATGATTTCTTTTCATATTATATTTATATGTACAAAATTTGGTGTTGATACCGATATATTTGATTGAGTTATTAACGATAAACGAATTTCCGGGAATATGTAACTTTGTATGGGGGCTATGGGAAATATTGGATCAATTGTAAAGATTTTGAACATAATTGATCAGTGCCCTAAAATAAAGTGTGAAAAAATTCATCGCAATATCTTTGGTAGTTTCTGAGAAAACTACTCAAGAATTAGGAAAAAAACGTATTTTTTGTCGAGGTAGTCTGAAATTTTTACTCATAACTTCTTACGTTGTGAACCGATTTTGCTGATTTTCAATACCAAACTGGTGAATTTGGTTGATTTCCTTTACTTAGTTTTAACGTGAGCGTGTTTTACACAGACAGACAGACGGACAGACGGACAGACGGACGTAGCTAAATCGACTCAGAATTTCATAAGGACCCAGAATATATATACTTTGTTGGGTCTTAGATGTATATTTCTTGGTGTTACACACGGAACGACAAACTTATATATACCCTCTATCACCACTGATGGTGGTGGAGGGTATAAAAAATAATCTGTGACAAAATTTGTCGAATTATCTTTGGTAGTTTCTGAGAAAACTACTCAAGAATTAGGGAAAAAAACTTAATTTTTTTTAGGTAGTCTGAAATTTTTTCTCATAACTTTTTACGTTGTGAACTGATTTTGCTGATTTTCAATACCAAACTGCTTAGGAAAACAATGAATATTCAGTGAATTTGGTTGATGTCATTTGCTTAGTTTTAACGTGAGCGTGTTTTAACCAGACAGACAGACAGACGGGCGGACAGACGGACATAGCTAAATCGACTCAGAATTTCATAAGGACCCAAAATATATATACTTTGTTGGGTCTCAGATGAATATTTTTTGGTGTTACACACGGAATGACAAACTTATATATACCCTCTATCACCACTGATGGTGGTGGAGGGTATAAAAAGTTTTAAAAATGCTGAAAATCTGTTTACAGAAGTTTTCATACATCCTGGCTGTATAATAAATTTCGGATATACATAGGTACAAAACGCCTTTTTAACCGTTCGTTTTTTCGGCTGATTTGAAAAACTGTTAACCAGAAAGTGATTAAAAAGCTAAGAAAAGTGAAACATTTAATTTGAATTATCTAGTTTCGATTATAAATCTTTGATTTCATTTGTAACATGTCTGTCAGTCAGTCAGTCAGTCAGTCAGTCAGTTTCTTGAAAGAACATGTCTGTCAGTCAGTCTGTCAGTCAGTCAGTCAGTCAGTCAGTCAGTCTCTTGAAAGAACGATAGGACTAAAACTATTGTTGCAGTTTGATTGGTATTCAAAATGGACAAAATCGGTTTACATTTGGACATGGCCTCCATATAATGTTCGCTTTAGAAAATTACAAACATTCATAACAGGCTTAAAAATACTAGTATTTTTGTTTATGAAATTATTCTTAAATTTTTTTATGAACCAAAATTTCATAAAAATCGGCAAATTGAAATTTGCGAATTGTGTTAAGTTTTGTATATTAATTTTTTATTTTTTTAAAAACTAATTTTACTGATTCGATAAAATTCATTTTGATTTCGATACATATTTAAAACGAAATTTTGATCACATTGGATCATAATATCATGTATAAAAATATTATGATAAATACAAAAATATCATGATGAAATATTTTGACGGTATTTAATCATATGATATTTTAAAATTGTTACTATAACGATAATATGTTTAGACTACAATCATAATTTTAATCATAATATGTTGCTCTTAAAGTATTATTTTTCATTTAAAAAAAGTTCGTGTTCACCGAACTTTGAAACCGCACAAAGTTCGGGTTCGGCGTTCGGTACCGAACGAAATTTTGAGTTCGGTCGGACTCTAGTAATTATGTTAAACCTTTACCCTTAATAGGAATATATTTCATTAAAAACTTAGTTAAAAAGCTCATATAAGCCCAAAAAATATTTGCTACTTTTAAACTAAAAAGATTTTAGCTTTGTTTTAGATTAATATTATTTCTAAACTTCAGTTTTCCACGCATGCCTTATTGTAAAAATGAGAGTACAACTATTTCTCATTTCTTGTTTTTTTTTCGCTCTTACTATTACACAAGCCATAATGTGGTAGTATATGTCTGCCGATCGCGGTATATATATCGATGAAATTTGACATAAGTAAGTTTCTTGCGAGCCAAAATCTCTCTACCGAATTGTATGTGGATCGATCCCTAATTGACCCTACCCCCCATATAAGGTCCCCTTCAGAAAATGATTTTAAAATTCATTACTGCCACAAAATAGCGAGTACAGCGATGAAATTCGACATGAACAAGTTTAAGGGAACTGAAATCTTTCTACCGATATTGATGAAGATGAATCGATAACTAATCCTACCCCTCATTTAAGGACCACTTTAGAAAATTACTTTAACTCTTTAAAAATACGACTTAGGCGATGAAATTCGAAACTATATTTGGCTCTGCCGAATCTTAAATACCCTCCACCTGCAAACTACTTTTTATTAAAACCCAATATAAATATGTTATAAATGGTTAAAGTTATAGGGCCGAATTTATAATTTATAGCAAAGAAATAAATTTTACTTAAGTATTAAAATACATATTAAGTACTAAAGTAGTACTTTGTAGTCAGCCTCTTAGGTATTAATGAAATTATCTGTAATATTGATTTAAGTTGCCTATTTTAACATATATGCTAGTCTACCAACTATATATGGCCCTATGGGCTCGGTTGGTTTTTCGTAAATAAATAATAAATAAAGTACTTTATTTCCCTTATGGAGAACTGTAAAACCCGGCATATGATTTGTTTCCGTAATTAAGATACTATTTATCATTTTGTAACTTCTTTATGCATGTGTGTATGTAACTAATTTTGATTAGGCCGATCCTGCCGATAATTTCTATGGGAACTATGACCAATAATGGACCAATTCGAAAAAAAAAATAATCAAAATGATTTATCTATACACAGAACATAGTCATGTCCAGTTTAATAATAAATTATGTTGCACTAAGTGGTTTTCAGAAGTGAACCTTATATGGGAGCTAGTTATGGACCGATGCTGAAAAAATTCCTTATATGGAATGTAACCAATAATATATAATATATATATATATATATATATATATATATATATATATATATATATATATATATATATATATATATATATATATATATATATATATATATATATATATATATGTATATATATATATATATACAAAACAAATTCACGTCGAGTTTTACCCTGTTAGCTTTATTTATCAATGAATTATGCGCATTTAAGTGATTTTCGGTTGTGGACCTTATATGGGAGCTACGACCAATTATGGACCGATCCGGAAAAAAAAACCGTAAAGTAATTAATATTTATACACAAAATTAATATTTTACACATCATGCCGAATTTTATCCCGATAGCTTTATTTATCAATAAAATATGTTCATTTAAGTGATTTTCGAAAGTGGACCTTATATGGGAACTATGACCAATTGTGGACCGATACAGATCTAAGTCCATAGTTTTGATTCCTGTTTATAAATTGCCAATATGTACAAAATTTTGTGTTGATACCGATATATTTGAGGAAGTTATTAACGATAAATTAATTTCCGGGAATATGTACCTTTGTATGGGGGCTATGGGAAATTTTGGATCGATTGTTACAATTTTAAACATAATTAATCTATAGATGGAAAAAATAATCTGTGACAAAATTTGTCGAATTATCGTTGGTAGTTTCTGAGAAAACTACTCAAGAATTAGGGAAAAAAACTTAATTTTTTTTGGGTAGTCTAAAATTTTTACTCAGAACTTTTTACATTGTGAACCGATTTTGCTGATTTTCAATACAAACTGCTTAGGAAAACAATAAATATTCTCAGTGAATTTGGTTGATGTCATTTGCTTAGTTTTACCGTGAGCGTGTTTTAACCAGACAGACAGACAAACATAGCAAAATCGACTCAGAATTTCATCATAAGGACCCAGATTATATATACTTTGTTGGATCTCAGATGAATATTTTTTGGTGTTACACACGCAATGACAAACTTATATATACCCTCTATCACCACAGATGGTGGTGGAGGGTATAATAACTTACTTACGAAACATAATGTAAATATATGTATGTACAAAAGTTATTGAAGATCGGTCTAATATGGTCCACTTCAGAGAATGGCTTTAACGCTCAATAATGCCTCAAAAGTTCGTACAAATTATAGTTGTTTTATAGGAACTGAAATTGTTCAACTTAATTTGATGAGGATCGGTCGATAACTGATCCTACCACCATTATCGGTTTCCTTTTCGGCAATGATTTGATGGTGCACATATAAGATTCGGCATGGGCGAATATGACACTCTTACTTGTTATTTTTATGTATTCACAAAAAATTAATATATAAGATTTTCTTTATAAGCGCATACATTGTCACATATACAAAATATTTTGTTATACCCTCCACCACCATCAGTGGTGATAGAGGGTATATATAAGTTTGTCATTCCGTGTGTAACACCAAAAAATATTCATCTGAGACCCAACGAAGTATATATAATTTGGATCCTTATGAAATTCTGAGTCGATTTAGCTATGTCCGTCTGTCTGTCTGGTTAAAACACGCTCACGTTAAAACTAAGCAAATGACATCAACCAAATTTACTGAGTATATTCATTGTTTTCCTAAGCAGCTTGGTATTGAAAATCAGCAAAATCGGTTCACAACGTAAAAAGTGAGAAAAAATTTCAGTACTACCTAAAAAAAATTAAGTTTTTTTCCCTAATTCTTGAGTAGTTTTCTCAGAAACTACCAAAGATAATTCGACAAATTTTGTCACAGATTATTTTTTCGATCTATAGATTAATTATGTTTAAAATTGCAACAATCGATCCAAAATTTTCCCATATCCCCCATACAAAGGTACATATTCCCGGAAATTAATTTATCGTTAATAACTTGTTCGAATATATCGGTATCAACACAAAATTTTGTACATATTGACATTGTGTGAACAGGAATCAAAACTATGGACTTAGATCTGTATCGGTCCACAATTAATCATAGTTCCCATATAAGGTCCACTTTCGAAAATCACTTAAATGAACCTATTTTATTGATAAATAAAGCTATCAGGATAAAATTCGACATGAATATGTTTTGTATATACATAAATCATTCTACGGAATTATTTTCCGGATCGGTCCATAATTGGTCATAGCTCCCATATAAGGTTCACATCAGAAAATCACTTAAACGAGTATAATTTATAGATAAATAAAACTATCTGGATAAAATTTGACATGAATGTGTTTGTGTGTATATGAATTGCTCTACGAAATTTGTTCCGGATCGGTCCATAATCGGTCATAGCTCCCATATAAGGTCCACATCCGAAAATCACTCAAATGCGCATAATTCATTGATTAATAAAGCTATCAGGGTAGAACTCGAGGTGAATATGTTTGTATATAGATATAAATCATTCAGTGAAATTTTTTCCGGATCAGTCCACAATTGGTACTAGCTCCCATATAAGGTCCACATCCTAAAATCATTTAAACAAGCTTAATTCATTGATAAATAAAGCTATCGGCATAAAATTCGGCATGATGTGTATAATATTAATTTTGTGTATAAATATTAATTACTTTACGATTTTTTATACCCTCCACCACCATCAGTAGTGATAGAGGGTATATATATAAGTTTGTCATTGCGTGTGTAACACCAAAAAATATTCATCTGAGACCCAACGAAGTATATATATTTTGGGTCCTTATGAAATTCTGAGTCGATTTAGCTATGTCCGTCTGTCTGTCTGGTTAAAACACGCTCACGCTCAAAATCGGTTCACAATGTAAAAAGTTATGAGTAAAAATTTCAGACTACCTAAAAAAAATTAAGTTTTTTTCCCCTAATTCTTGAGTAGTTTTCTCAGAAACTACCAAAGATAATTCTACAAATTTTGTCACAGATTATTTTCTCTATCTATAGATTAATTGTGTTTAAAATTGTAACAATCGATCTAAAATTTCCCATAGCCCCCATACAAAGGTACATACTCCCGGAAATTAATTTATCGTTAAGAACTTCCTCAAATATATCGGTATCAATACAAAATTTTGTACATATTGACAATTTATAAACAGGAATCAAAACTATGGACTTAGATCTGTATCGGTCCACAATTGGTCATAGTTCCCATATAAGGTCCACTTTCGAAAATCACTTAAATGAACATATTTTATTGATAAATAAAGCTATCGGGATAAAATTCGGCATGATGTGTATAATATTAATTTTGTGTATAAATATTAATTACTTTACGATTTTTTTTCGGATCGGTCCATAATTGGTCATAGCTCCCATATAACGTCCACATCCGAAAATCACTTAAATGCACATAATTCATTGATAAATAAACCTAACAGGGTAAAACTCGACGTGAATTTGTTTTGTATATATATAAATCATTCGTGAACATTTTCCACATCAGTCCATAATTGGTTACATTCCATATAAGGAATTTTGTCAGCATCGGTCCATAACTAGCTCCCATATAAGGTTCACCTCTGAAAACCACTTAGTGCAACATAATTTATTATTAAACTGGTATGTTCTGTGTATAGATAAATCATTTTGATTATTTTTTTCGAATTGGTCCATTATTGGTCTAGTTCCCATATAATTATCGGCAGGATCGGCCTAATCAAAATTAGTTACATACATACATGCATAAAGAAGTTACAAAATGATAATAGTATCTTAATTACGGAAACAAGTCATATGCCGGGTTTACAGTTCTCCATAAGGGAAATAAAGTACTGTAGTACTTAATATGTATTTTAATACTTAAGTAAAATTTATTTCTTGGTATAAATTATAAATTCGGCCCTATAACCATTTATAACATATTTATATTGGGTTTTAATAAAAAGTAGTTTGCAGGTGGAGGGTACTTAAGATTCGGCAGAGCCAAATGTAGCATTCTAACGTGTTTATTATCACTTTAGCGATATAGTCCTCAATTTTATAAGCGAAAAGTACTGTATTATATAATATATATATCTAATATATATATAGATAATATCACTATATATATATATAATATATATATATATATCTAATCTAATATATTGATATATATTAATACGCAATCACACAAACATGTGCTTGAATTAAAAAATAGAAAACAAAATAGTAAGCAAAACAACAACACTTTTTTTTTTCATAAAAGAGAGGACAGTGTAAAACCATGTTACTTTCTCTGTTGATGGTTTATTTTTATACCCTCCATCAAAAAAGATGGGGGTATATTGATTTTGTCATTCCGTGTGTAACACATCGAAATATGTTCACAGACCCATAAGTATATATATTCTGTGGACCTCGTAAGATTCTAAGACTATCTAGCTATGTCCGTCCCGTCCTGTCCGTCTGTCTGTTGTTGGCACGATAAGCGTCCTCAAAAAAAGAGATATGAGATGAAATTTTCCAAATATTTTTATTGATCAGGAAATGGTTGGTATTGAAAATGGGCAAAATCGGTCAACGATTTCACATAGCCCCCATACAAATGTACTCCCGGAATATTGTGTAAAGAGCTTCAAACATTCACAAATTCGTTGTTTATGAAGCAAATGGCACAAAATTTCGCATAAGTCAGTTTTTTGACCTCCGAAATAAAATTCTGAATTAGGTCGGACATAGGACCACAATTGGCCCTAACCCCCATATAAGGCCCCCTTTTGAAAATTACTATAATTCTGATTACCGGCTTAAACATACGAATATAGCGATGAAATTTTCACTCACATAGGTTTCATGCAAGCCAATATCTCTTCACCAAACTATATGTGGATCGGTCCATAATTGACCCTACCCCGCATATAAGGTCCCCTTCAGAAAATGACTTTAACGCTCATTATTGGCGTAAAAATA
Source organism: Lucilia sericata (assembly GCF_015586225.1). NCBI lineage: Eukaryota > Metazoa > Arthropoda > Insecta > Diptera > Calliphoridae > Lucilia > Lucilia sericata. The sequence continues at coordinate 83 of NW_023994902.1, read as the reverse complement.
CAAATATAGCGATGAAATTTGACATAAGTAGTTCTATACGAGTAAAAATCTCTCCACAAAATTCTATGTGGATCGGTCCATAA